>NC_044324.1:23631869-23770842 GCF_007399415.2 Gopherus evgoodei
ATGGAGGCTCCAGTATAGCATTGGGGAGCACAGGCCACTGGCTGCACAGAGGTTGGAGATGACTATACAACTCCCCCCCTCCCCTCCCTCACTTGGGACACAGATTCAGCGGTGAGGCTGCACCCAATCCTGACACAGTGCAAAGACTGGACCTGCCCCAGAAACACCCCAGGGCCCTGCCCTCTGTACCAGGTGTGGGCAGGCAGGCTCAGCAAGGCATGATCCAAGTGTGGAGGGGCTTAGTGTAGGGGGATCCAGGTGTGGGTTGAGAGGGTTCTGTGGGGAAATCTGGGTGCGGGATGCTCAGTGGGGGATCCAGTGGGGGGGGGGGGATCTGGATGCACAGGGGCTTGTTGGAGGGTTCTGGGGGCAAAAGTAATGGGACTCTGCATGGAGGTCCAGGTGAAGGTGGTTGGGGCTCAGTGGGGGTATCTCTGGGTGTGGGTGATCTGTGTGTGTAATAGAACTTAGCAGGGAGATCTGTGTGTCGTGGGGATCAGTGTGGAAGCTCTAGGTGTGGGGTGAGTGGGGCTCAGTGGGGTGGGGATCCAGGTGCAGCTGGTTGAGGCTCAGTAGGGTGGGGATCTGGGTGTGGGTGGCCTGTTGGGGTGGTCCAGGTGCAGGAGGTGAGGCTTGGCGGGAGAGTCTGGGTATGAGGGGGTCTGGATGCACAAGGGTTGGTGGATGGGGGAGCAGCTCTCTGTACAGTGATCCCTCTCTCTGCAGCTAAGTGATGAGTGTAGGAAGCGTGCCGGGGGTGGGGAGTGAGGGAGTTTGCAGCACTTCCTACATCCGGGGGAAAAATCTGGGGGTGGGTCTGACACAGCTTTGGATTCCGTGCAGGGGAAGAGGAAGTCCCGTCCTCCTCATCTCAGCTGAGACTAGCAGCTGAGTCTGGTGCAGGGTAGGGGCCACCAGCCGGGTCTTCCCCAATCCCTCCCCCTCCTCCACAGAGATTTACCTTTCTGCCAGCTGCCCTGGGCACCCCAAACATACTGCTGGGGAGGGTCAAATGACCATTCTTGTGGCTTCCCTTTGTTTCCCCACCAGAAAGTCATTTTTCTGTGGGGAAATGAAGAAATCTGCAAGGGATATAAATTCTGCACATGCGCAATGATGCAGAATTCCCCCAGGAGTAAAACAGCTGAAGAATTCACCTTGACATGGGGAACTCCAGGAGCAGAACGCTGACACAAGTGACTCTATCACCTCTGGCATCAGCCACACCTCCATCCCTGGCATGAGGGCAGAGATGATGTGTTTCAAAGGCATTCAGGATGGAAGAGAGCATCTCTATGCCTGATCTTCCACTGGCATAATATCCATTTCGGACCTTATGCCAGTGGTGGAAGTTAAAGTAGGCTGCCTGTTGCTCTCACTTCCATCCGGCTCTGCTAGCCACGGGTCAAGGAACCACACCAGTGCTCTGTTGCTGCCATGCTCGAACACAGTGAAGAATCATCATGACCTTATTGTTAGGACTGAGAAACTAGAATCCCAACTGAACCCTCCCGCACCCAGCAAACATGTTAGGGAAGATTAGAATTTCATGTCTGAAAGCAAAGACTCTAAAATGACTGAAGTGTTGCCATCTATAAAACAAAAGTGTTGCCATCCCTTATTTAATCTCCCAAATTTAATTTTGACACTGACATTCTACTGTCAAATTCTGGCATTATTGTCTGTAATCACCTGCAGCTGTGTTCTGCTACACAGCTCATATTGAAAGGTAATAAGGACATGCCGTTTAATATACCCTCATGTGGCAACAATGGAAATATTTTGCAATCTCTTTTTGGTTTTGACCCATAACACCTGTTGAACAGAAAGTTTTCTTTTTCCCGGTCAGCACCAGATAATATTCTCTTATAGTGAACTCATTTGGAGACAATGGAATTGAATTATTCCGATTTAACTCAATTTAGCTCACTTGGATTTTTGAAAACTGGCTTAACACTGAGCATTCTCCCGTATCCCTGACAACCCAATGAAATCTCTGGTTTTGCTAGATCATCTGTTTTATATTTCCAATATGAGAAGAAGGTATTGCACAACACTAGGAAAATGCATTAAGTGCGTTGTATGCTAGACTATAAAGTCAGATAGGTGTGTTTATAAAGACAGGGCAGAGGCAAGGTGTTTTTAATGTGGTTCTTTTCTGGAATGCATTCATTTCTCTTGCTGCTATCACTATATCAATGTGTTTTAAGGCTCTCTCAGAAACAGTGGCTGGAGAGATGCCTGTTGGTGAGAATAGAAAATAACATGCATGTGAATTCTTCAGGGTGCTTTAACTTCTTCATACTTAGCAGGCATTTGCCTACTAGAATAATCACAGTAGCTGGCATCAGTAGATCTGTGTTCTAATTCAGGGGCTCTATTTGGTCCCTGCAGGATCCCAGTACTTCTCACTAAAATCAATGGGGGAGCAATACATATCCTGGTGTGAGAATTGTGACCATAACTTGTTGTGTGACCTTGGGCAAGTGAATTAGCCTCTCTAAGCCTTAGTTTCATGATAATTCAATTGTGGACCATCGAGCCAGATCTGTTATTCCAACAGGAGAGAACTGCCCCAATCTCAAAGTGACTGAGATAATGGTCAGTCCATGATAAAGACTTGGGTTAAATTTTTCAAAAGCTCCTAAGGGAATTAGGGGCCAAAGTTTTATTTTCAGAAGTAATGTACTTAGGACCAGATTTTAAAGGATTTAGGTGCCTAAAGATGCAAATGGCACCAGGTGAGATTTTCATAACTGCCTATATATCTAATTCTCTTGGTGCATATCTGCATCATGAAGTATCTAAATACCTTTGAAAATCTGCCCCTTAGAAACCTGTCTCCTTGAAAGTCAATGGGATTTAGGGTTTTAAGTGCCTAGGTCCCTTTTGAAAATGGGACTTAGGCACCAACATCACTTAGTTGCTTTTGAAAATGTTCCCCCTGATCACTGCCTCCCAGACATCCAGATCCAAATCCTGACACCAGATCCAGAGTGTGGACAGCTCTGTGAATGGAATCCATTCCCATGGTTATCGTGGCAAGTACGGAAACCTGGGTCAACTGAGATCAATCATCTGCATGGACAATGAAAACACCAAGCACAATCAGCATTGGGGATCACAGTGCCTACACAGTGGGTGATCTATTCAAGCTAACTACAGGTTCCAAGTTCACTTGCATCAGAAATCAGTTATAAAATACACGGTGACACGACCTCCTTTATTTTCCAGTGCCTCATGCTGGACAACATACCCAGCTAGGAACATTTTACTCCACTTCTGGTCCTGCAGTGTCATCTTGGCATTAGGGACTATATCTTTAAAAGCTAAGCTTTCCAGACAGAGAGTCTGGGTGGGGTGCTGTGAAGCTCTTGTTGTTAAGCACAGCCATTGGAACCAGAGTACCAGACACAGAAGAAAGCAGAGCTTTTGCTAGCGTGTTAAGCGTTGATTGATTGCTGAACACCACCTCATCCAGCCAATCATACAAAAAGAGATCGGCAAAAAATTTCACACAATTCTTTGCAGTTTTCCTGTTCTACCCCTTTACAGTTTTTCACAACTTTGTCTAACAGCGCTTAGAAGCCAGAAAAATAACACTTTACGACCTCAGAGAAACCACAGAATATTTAATGCATGTATTACCATCTGCCAAATACACAGGGCGAGGTTCAGTTTAGCTGATGATACCAAATTTACAATGATATCCTGCATGCAGGATAAGGTTACTCGGTGTTGAACAATGAGATTAACAAATCCTGACATGCACAGAATTATAAAGATTGTAATGAAAGTTAAGAGTAATTGGAAAAATTCTGCCGTGAGACACACAGGCATAAATCTGGAGTAACTCCACAATATCAACAAATTTACTCCAAATTTACACCAGTTTAACCGAGAAAAGATTGATAGAAAATAGTGATTTTTGCACACTTTGCACCTCCATCTCATGGAGCCCTTCCTATGGGAGGCTCCACAGAGCTTCAGCTGCTATTTTTTCTATCTAAATTCAAGATTCCCTTTTTTTCCTTAATGAACTGCTGAAATTCAGTTTTCATGCTATTTTGTTTGTCACCTTCTCTAATCTCAGTTACACCAATATAAATCCGTAGCAGCTCCATTGATTTACTTCAGCTTTGCACCAGAAACAGGAAGAGGAAAATCTGGCTCTTTTTTATATTTAATAACAGGGACTTCAGAAATGAATAAATGATGATGATGGTTCTGCATTATTGACAGGAAGTTTTATAACATTGATAAGGGAACAATCGAGGCTGGACCTGAGAGAAACAATCAGGAAAATAAAGAATTTAAGTGCCAATCTACAGAGCTCCAGAGATAATCCCGGCAATTATAGACCAGTAAGGCTGCCTTCAGTACTTGGCAAACTGGTTGAAACTATAGTAAATAGCAAAATTGTCAGACACATAAATGAACATAATTTGTTGGGGGAAAAGTCAACATGGTTTTTGTAAAGGGAAATCATGCCTCACCAATCTACTAGAATTCTTTGAGGGGGTCAACAGGCATGTGGACAAGAGGGATTCAGTGAATACAGTGTACTTAGATTTTCAGAAAGCCTTTAACAAGGTCCTGCACTTAGGGCTTTTAAGCAAAGTAAGCTGTCATGGGATTAGAGGGAAGGTCCTCTCATGGATTGGTAACTGGTAAGAAGATAAGAAACAAAGGGTCGAAATAAATGGTCAGTTTTCAGAATTGAGAGAGGTAAAGAGTGGTGTCCACCAGAAGTCTGCACTGGAACCAATCTTATTCAATATATTCATCAATCTTAAAAGGTGTAATCAGTGAGATGGCAAAATTTGCAGATGATAAAAAAACTACTCAAGATAGTTAACTCCCAGGAAGACTGCAAAGAGCTCCAAAAGGACCCCTCAAAACTGGGTGATTGGGCAACAACATGACAGATGAAATTCAGCGTTGATAAATGCAAAGTAATGCACATTGGAAAACATAATCCCAACTATACATATAAAATGATGGGGTCTAAATTAGCTGTTACCACTTAAGAAAGAGATCTTGGAGTCATTGTGGATAGTTCTCTGAAAACATCCACTCAATGTGCAGTGGCAGTCAAAAAGGTGATCAGAATGTTGGGAATCGTTAAGAAAGGGGTAGATAATAAGATAGAAAGTATCATATTGCCTCTATAGAAATCCATGGTAGGCCCCCATCTTGAATACTGCATACAGATGAGGTCTCCCCATCTCAAAAAAGATATACTGGAATAGGAAAAGGTTCAGAAAAGGGGAACAAAAATTATGAGAGGTATAGAATGGCTTCCATATGAGGAGAGATTAATAAGACTGGGACTTTTCAGCTTGGTAAAGAGACGACTAAGGGGAGATATAATAGAGGTCTATAAAATCATGACTGGTGTGGAGAAAGTATATAAAGAAGTGTTATTTACTCCTTGTCACAACACACAAACTAGGGGTCACCAAATGAAATTAATAGGCAGCAGGTAAACAAACAAAACCAAGTATTTTTTCACATAACACACAGTCAACCTGTGGAACTACTTGCCAGAGGATGTTGAAGGCCAAATCTATAACAGGGTTTAAAAAAGAACTAGATAAGTTCATGTAGGATAGGTCCATCAATGGCTATTAACCAGGATGGGCAGGGATGCTGTCCCTAGTCTCTGTTTGCCAGAAGCTGGGAATGGGTGACGGGATGGATCACTTGAAGATTACCTATTCTGTTCATTTCCTCTGGGGCACGTGGCACTGGTCACTGTCAGAAGATGGGATATTGGGCTAGATAGACCTTTGGTCCGACCCAGTAGGGCCATTTTCATGTTCTTAAGCCTTTGCAGATCTGACTGCAGTATCAGGATTTAAACTAGTATTTATTACAACGTGAGGTATCAAGGCCAAGGTATATGTGGCTCTTTCTATGAGAGAATATCATTGAAACCACAGAGACAACAACACTTCTAAGTTGTCAAAACAAAACAATGTGAATTCCTTTGTATTTGTCATGTGAAACCACCCCAGAATGACCCTGGCAGAACTGCAGGTTCCTTAATTGTCAAGCCCAAGTGAGTTTAACAAACTATGATCTGTGTACAAAATGAGTTGTTCTTGCCACAGCTACCCTGGGTAACTGATTGATGCTTTTTCTTTTTATTGCTCTTTTCGACCCCCCCTCCATTCCATTAAGATTTATCCCACAACACACGCAAATGAACTTGATGAAATATGCAATGAGGGAAAAGCGGGAACAGCACATAAATATTCGCAGTCTCACACAAACAACCTGAGATTTATTTTTCCTTTAAGAAAATAAACCACCTTCCTTGATCACTTCCATATTCATGGTGTTTGATATTAGAAGAGATGCAATACTGTTTTCTGGCAGGAGAGGAAAAACAACTTAGAACTAGCAATTTAAGGTAAGAAAATAATATAATTCTACTAATCAAACAGCCTGATTAAAGACCAGGGATCCGTATTGTCAATTCCCTCTCTCCCTCTCACTCTTCCAAACAGGCTTCAGCTCTGTATTATAACCTTTAACTGGCTAGATTAACTCTTTAACAAATGGATTTACTAAGACTGCAATGTGCTCTTTGCTGTAATACACAAAGGATAATTTTGCCTTCCACTTTTAAAAAAAATAGTTCCTTTTCTCTCTTCCTATTGTTTCTATATATCTTTAATTACAATGCATGTGATTTATGCCACTTGTGCTGATTCTGGGGTAGGCATCTTGCCCTGATTTGCTTTGCTTCTTAGGATATGTCTACTCTGCAATCACAGGATGTGATTGCAACTTGTGTAGACATACCTGAGCTAGCTTTAATGCAGCTAGTGTGGGTACTGGAGCAGTGAAACCATGACAGCATGGGCTTCAGCATGTGCTGCACCAGCCCACCCAGAATGCTGGGTAATTACTTGGGTGGTTAGTGGGGGCTGGACCTCAGACTGCTGTGGCGTCATTGCTCAGGTACCCAAGTCAGCAAGAATAAAGCTGGCTCAGATATGTCTACATGAGCTGCAGTCACAGTACAGGCATACCCTTAGTTTAAAGTCTCTCCCTCTTTTCTATGCTATCCCCTTTTCCTGAGCGCTCTCTCCTAGGCACTCTCTTTCTCTCTCCTGCAAGTGCCTTAGTACCAGTCCCCACCTCCTGTCTCCAGTTCCTAATGAAGCCATTCATTATATTTAAGGTACGATTTTTGAAAAGCACCAATGTGATTTTGGAGCCTATGTCCCATTTTTCAAGTGATTTAGGTACTTACAAGGCTGCATTTCATTAGAAGTAAATGGACTTAAGACACTTTGGCACTTTTGAAAATGTTACCCTACATCCTTATGTTGCCACTTGCTCCACAGTCACAGGCCAATGAGGATGATATGGCCAGACGTACTCTCCAAAGGCTTGGGGCCACTTTGGCAAAACTGTGTCAGTTTCCAAGCACTGCATAGCAGCCCTGCTGGTGGATAGTGTGGAAGGACGGGGCAGAAACTTCACCTCCCCTGACTGCCCATCATGCCCTTAGTCAGAAGAAGGCTGGTCCAGGGGTGAGGAGCTTCTCTGAGTCTTGGGAGACCAATGTTCAATTCCCAGCTCTTCTATAGGCTTTTTTGCATGACCTTGGGCAAGTCACATAGTTTTTCTGTGCCTCTGTTGTCCATCTGTAAAATGAGGATAATAGCACTGCCCCGGCCTCCCAGGTGTGCTGTGAAACTAAATACATTATGGACTGTGAGGTGCTCTGATAATGGGGGTAATATCATATCTAAGATAGATGGCAGCCTCCTTTTACAGCTGTGCTGAACCCCCATAGGTGACTTTGCAATCTCCTCTCCTTGGACTTTCAGCTCGGGGTCTCTACTACTGGGGTCTGTGTTGTCAGGAGCAGTGAGGAGCTAGCCGTAAAAGGCTTGGGTCAGAGAAGGATCAAAAAATTTGGCTGCTTCCTTGAAATTTATTTCAATGTATCTGAATCTGGAAATCTGGGAATATTAGACTATTTTTGTGAGATTTCCCACTTTCATCCAGGCTGAAAATATCAAAAAACCAGGCTTTATCACAATATTTTGGGTTTATTCCTAGATAAAACCAGGTAGCATAGATGCATATGAAATTCGTTCAAAAGAAAGATTGATGAATTTTTTCAAGTCTACATAAAGTTTTACATTTGATTTAGTTCCAGTTTGGGGCTGAAGATTCAAGTTTATTCCTAGATCACTTGTCCTTACTCTGGATTACAATGGAGGAGTAAAACACACTTAATTAAATGGTCCTACAGGACCTATATGAAGAGAGCATCAGGAATATATACAGAGAGGGTTGTTTTGAACAGAGGAAACAGGACTTGGAAAGCAGTTAAAGAATGGATTAAAAAGGGTTCACTTCCAATGGTTTGGCACTTGTTTTAAGGCCAGGAGATGGCAAAAGGTAAAACTGCCGTTCTGTAGCTGCTCCTGGTAAAACAACTGCTAACTTGTATTTCACAAAACATCTACACTCTGCAGGGAAAAACAGATGCATCCCATTCCAGGACCACTTCCCAAAGAGCCTGATTCTAACCTCACCGGCACTAGTCTAATCCTGGTGTCAATACATTTATTTCAGTGGAGTGACACCTGATTTGCCCCAGTGTAGTGACAGAAGAATGCGGCCCTGAATGTAATAAAACCACAGAATTTATTCATAATGCAAGATTTTCACGCCAGCCTCCCTATTTAGGTTGCTGTGTGTTTACTCAGACTATGCTGTGTTGTTTACTTATCAAACAACAAGAGATGATTCTGGAACCAACAAAGCGGCACTAAGTGCAGAACTGTACTGGGGAAAACAGGAGAAAATGTGTAAGTGCACAGCCTTACTTTCAGTCATGGTGCTGTGGGGACCCCTTGTGTTCTAGTATTTAAGCAAAGAAAATTGCTCCTTGTATGTTTAAGTTTCTCTTTCTACTGTGCACACAATGGGCAAATTCTGCTCTCATTTACATCAGTGTAAATCCAGATGCACACCACTGATTTAGACCAAGTTACTCCACCCATACAGTGGTGCAGCTGAGAGCAGAAATTGGCACAATAGGCATAAATTGATTACTATATGATCATATTCAGAATAATATTATGTCCACATAGACATAAAAGGGGCTGATTGGCCTCTTACACCAATTGCTATGCTAATGTAACTCTATGGCGTTCAGATTTACTCCTGACTTGCAGGCGTGGGGGCAGCAGAAGATGAAAGGAAGAGAATCAGGCCTAAATATTGTACTGCTATGTAGGCTGCAAGCTTTCAAGGCAATTATCATTTTTTTAGACTGTCTGTAAAGGTGACTGGCATTGTGTAACTATATATAAGTAAAATACATCAATCTAGATGCCTTATCTCTGCTAGGAGAACTTTAGACTGAGATTTCAAAGTTGCCTAAGGTATTGGGAATATGGGAGCATAGAGTCAAATGCCACAGTAGCATTTAATTCCCGAAAGGAGAACTAAAGAAAAATGAGGAAGTTAGTTAAACAGAAACTAAAAAGTATAGTCACAAAAATGAAATACCTGCAAGCTTCATGGAAACTTTTAAAAAACACAATAACAGAGGCTGAAATTAAAGTATACCCCAAATTTAAAAGATAGTAAGATGACCAAAAGTGCCACTGTGGCTAAACAACCAAGTAAAAAAAGCGGTTAGAGGCAAAAAGGCATCCTTTAAAAATTGCAACTTAAATCCTATGGAAGAAAATAGTAAGGAGCATAAACTCTGGCAAGTCAAGTGTAAAAGTATAATTAGGCAGGCGAAAAAAGAATTTGAAGAGCAACTAATTAAAGACTCAAAAAGTAACAGCAATTGTTTTTAAGTACATCAGAAGCAGGAAGCCTGCCAAATAAACAGTAGGGCCACTGGAGGAATGAGGTGCTTAAGAATCACTCAAGGAAGATAATGCCATTGTGAAGAAACTAAATGAATTCTTTGCATCGGTCTTCACTGCAGAGGATATGAGGGAGATTCCCAAACCTAAGCCATTCTTTTTGGGTGACAGATCTGAACAACTGTCCCAGACTGAGGTGTCAATAAAGGAGTTTTAGAACAAACTGAAAAATTAAACAGTAATAAGTCACCAGGACCACATGGTATTCACCTAAGAGTTTTGAAGGAATGCAAATTTGAAATTGTGATATATAACCTATCATTTAAATCAGCTGCTGTGCCAGATGACTGGAAGATGGCTAATGTGACACCAATTTTTAAAAAAGGCTCCAGAAGCCATCCTGGCAATTACAGGCCAGTAAGCCTAACTTCAGTACCAGGCAAACTGGTTGAAACTATAAATAGAATTGTCAGACACATAGATGATCACCATTTTTTGAGGAAGAGTAACATGGCTTTTGTAAAGGGAAATTATACTTCACCAATCTGCTAGAATTTGTTAAGGGTGTCAATAAACATGTAGACAAGGGTGATCCAGTGGATATTGTGTACTTGGACTTTTAGAAAGCCTTTAACAAGGTCCTGCACCTAAAGCTCTTAAGTAAAATAAAGCAAAATCATGGAATAAAAGGGAAAGTCCAATCATGGATCAGTAACTGGTTGAAAGATAGTAAACAAAGCGTAGAAATAAATTATCAGTTTTCAGAGTGGAGAGAGGTAAATAGTGGAGTCCCTCTGGGTTTTGTACTGGGACCAGTGCTGTTCACATATTCATAAATGATTTGGGAAAAGGAGTAAACAGTATGATGGCAAAATTTGCAGACAATAAAAAATTACCCAAGACTGTTAAGTACAAGGCAGATTCTGAAGAGTTACAAAGAGATCTCAAAAATTGAGTGACTGGGCAAAAAAATGGCAGATGAAACTGAATGTTGATAAGTGCAAAGTAATGTACATTGGAATACATAAACCGAACTATACATATATAAAGATGGGTTCTCAATTAGCTGTTTCCACTCAAGAAAGAGATCTTGAAGTCATTGTGGATAGTTTTCTGAAAACATCTGCTCAGTATGCAGCTGCAATCAAAAAAGCTAACAGAATGTTAGAAACCATTAGGAAAGGAACAGATATTAAGACAGAAACTATCATAATGCCACTATATAAATCCATCTTATGCCTACACCTTGAATACTGTGTGCAGTTCTCGTCACCACATCTCAAAAAAAGATATATTAGAATTGGAAAAGGTACAGGGAAGAGCAACAAAATGATTAAGGGTATGTAACAACTTCCATACGAGGAGAGATTAAAAAGACTGGGACTTCTCAGCTTGGAAAAAAGACAAATAAGAGCAGATAAGATAGAGCTTAGCGATGGAGAAAGTGAATAAGGAAGTATTATTTGTTCCTTCACATAACACAAGAACCTGAGGTCACCCCAGTAAATTAATAGGCAGCAGGTTTAAAACAAACAAAAGGAAGTACTTCTTCACACAACACACAGTTATCATGTGGAACTCATTGCCAGGGGTTGTTGCGAAGGCCAAAACTATAATGGATTCAAAAACAAAATAGATAAGTTCATGGAGGATTGGTCCATCAATGACTGTTAGCCAAGATGGTCAGGGATGCAATCCCATGATCTGGGTGTCCCTAGCTTCTGATTGCCAGAAACTGGGAGAGGATGACAGGGAATGGATCACTCAATGACTGCCTGTTCTGTTCATGCCCCCTGAAGCACCGGGCATTGGCCACTGTCAGAAGACAGAATACTGGGCTAGATGGACCATTGGTCTGACCCAGTATGGCCATTTTTATGTTCGGTAGGGTGTTGTAATTTCTTTGCTGGCTTTGAAAAATCTCAGCCTTAAACTTGGTTTTCTTCTAATTCTTTTCAGTAATGCCAACCCCTAGCATTCAAAAGTCATGCATCAGATCCCCAAAATCTTATTTAAAAACCATGAGATCTTAAAATAATAAACTTTGTGTTCTTTTCCTTTGCCTCTTTGTTTTTGAGACTTTGCGGTTCTCATGCCAAGCTTTTCCCTGCAACCAGGAGGACTAAAAATTTACCATTTAAAAAAAAATAAAATCTGGGATTCTCATGTAATCACTTGCCTCTGGGAGTGCATTTTTAAGGAAAACACCAAATACTGCAAGACCAGATAAAATTATGGGAGTGGCAACATCGTTTTCCAGTTATGTTTATTCATTTCCCCCCAGTTCTTCTACAAAGACAATTTGCATCAGGATAATAGCCAAAAATGTTTTTTGGGAAAAAAATATTATGGTCCATTCCTGCTCCCATTAAAGTCAACAGGAGTTTTTCACACTGACTTCTAAGAGAGCAGGATTAGGTCACAAAATTCTATGTCATTAGACATTCTGCCCTATAACAACATATTCAGGAAAGTAATAAAGTATGTGGCTACATTTAAGGCTGTAAGTAATCCTCCTGGAGTCAACGGGGCTACTCATGTACTTAAATTTAGACATGTGCTTAAGCAAAATTTTCTGAATCGGGGCAATAATTTCCCACAAATCCATGTCCATTACAACTATATAGAGGACTTGATTCTGACTGCATCAAAGTCAATGGAGTTACCCCAGTGTGAAAGTGGCGTTAATGAGATCAGAATCTGACCCATGGTACTGGTAACAATCTCACAATCCAGAAAGAAGGCCTCCGTGTGTGTCTTACTGCTTATAGCAAGGGCCAGCAGGGAAGGGAAGGGGTCACTGAGGTAATGACGCTTAAAACTGTATTTTAAATAACAGTGCAATTTAGGCCTTCCATTTCAGCAGCTAGGTGCTTAATTTCTCCCAGGACTGCTGCCACCAGATTGATCTAATCCAGTTCCAGATGCTCTACCATGCCTGTGTGTGAGCAAGGGAGCTCAGCATGGAAAGAGAATAAAGCATCCCGGTTCAGCTAGCAGCAGGACCTGGAGGAATACTCAAGCTCACAGGGGAAATAACGCCTTTGTTAAAGAAAAGAAGTGTCTGCCAGCCAGGCGATCACCTTTTCAAAAGGCAAAAGCAGGACACATGGAGGAGCCCTGCCCCCTCTGTGGCCCCGCTCTTGCCCCTCCTTTTCCCCTGCGCCTCCACCCCCTGCTCCTCCTTTTCTCCACCCCAGCCAGAGCCAGCCAGGAAACCTGGATTTCTGTGGGGTGTCCCGGACCCTCCACTTGCCCTGGACATGGGGCTGGGGTGCCGAGACCAGCCCCTGGCCCCATCCTCGAGGCCTTTAGGCCCTGGTCTTGGCACCATTAAAGTCAGTAGCAGCTTTGCCATTGATTCCAGCGAGCGCAGGATCAAGTCCTTAGTGTGCAGAGCACAGGTGAGAGGGGTCAAAGGTGCATGACAAATTGTGCAACTATTTGCTGGATTATATTTATCCTATGGCTCTGTGATTTATCCTACTTCTGTCACCACTACGTATTGTTTGTGTATAAAACAATAACCGGGCCCCAAGGTGTCTGAAGAGAATATATGGGGCCTATAGTTCTTCATCTTCTACGTATGGTCTGTATGTACAGTACATACTGGCACTCTCCTCTGTTTATACATAGCTAGTCTGTGTAAAGGCATTTTTATAGACTCTAATGATTTCATGATATGTTTCATGAAGACATCCAGCATTAGGGCCAGATTTACAATGACAATTCAGCTCCTTTGGGCTGCTCCTAAGCTCCAAAGAAGCCAGATTTTGATAGTAAATGGCTGGCAGGGGGGAATGCTCAGTTGGAGCTGACTTGTGACCAGCTGCCCCTCATCCATGTGGAGGTGATGTTGCAGGAGAGAGGAGAAGTTCCACTTTGCTATGCTGATCGTCAGCTGTTGGAAGGTAGAGCAGGACATAGGCTGCTCTAACTCATGGTTGAGCTTCAGAGGGTAGCCGTGTTAGTCTGGATCTGTAAAAGCAGCAAAGAATCCTGTGCTCATGCTCCAAAACGTCTGTTAGTCTATAAGGTGCCAAAGGATTCTTTGCTGCTTTCATGGTTGAGCTGGAGCCAGGGTTAATGCAGACTGGTCTGCAGAATCAGGGAGTTGTAATCATCTCGATAATGACCCCCATCCTCTCTGGCACCTGGCATTGCTTGGATTCAAGGGAGAATCTGCCTCACAGTCTCATCACTTCTGTAACCCTTCTGTGTGGCATAAATTCCTTTTGAAGTGAACTGATGTTTTTCTGTTTATTTACGGAGGTACGTGATGGCCTCTAGAAAGGATCAGAACACACAGACACAGTGTTCATACTGTGCATGTATATTCACTGTGGGGCTGACACTGCTCTCACCTGGAGTAACTCCACAGAAGGCAGTGGAATTAAACTAGCATAAAACCAATGTAGGTCAGAGGAGAGTCAGGCCCTGTGCATGTGTGCGCATATATATTATAGACATATATATAGCACATAAAGAGAGAGAGATGTTTCTCACCTCACATGCTTAACCGCAAAGTGTGATGTAGCTGCCGAAGGAGGTGAATGGCATTTAATCACATGCAAATTAATGATTTAATGCTCTTTTATTTTTGGGCCCTTGATCTAAATCCAAGCCAGACCAGTGGAATCCTCTGGTCAGACGGCTGGAAATTCCACCGAATTAAATCACGTTGGTGGTCTCCCAGCTCAGATCCTAGTGAAGAGCAGTACAGTAAAACATCCTCTCGTTCCGCTAATGAATGCGCCCACCCACACAGGATCTAGTGCCCCCTAAGAACTCAATTCAAGAACAACTTTTTAAACTCATGAATGAAATCAAAGGGCTCATTCTATGAGCCAAAGAGCACACCATTTTAGGAAGAACTAACTGCAATTGGGTGGTTATTACACATCGTCCCTTTCATAAGCAATATAGACAAGCAGAAATAATAATCATAATGCTGAACATATGCACAGTGTTTCAGATAATTAATCCTCATGATACTCCAATGAGTAGGTAAATAGCTACTGCTGTCCTTGTTTTATAAAGCTTAAGTTACTTGCTCTAGGTCACAGAAGGAGCCAATGTTAGAACTCATGAGATCCTATGCTTAGACCAGGGATTGTGGTAAATATGTGGCAATTAAAAGAATCTGCTCTCAAGGGAGGTAGGAAACCTCAAGTAACTAAGGCTAAAGAGAAGAAGAGCTCTGTGTAAGTTTGAAAGCTTGTCTCTCTCACCAACAGAAGTTGGTCCAAAGAAGCTATTACCTCACCCACCTTGTCTCTCTGTGAAATTAATGTGAAGATCACACTCACTGCGCTCTTCCTAGGATTTCTGTCTCTGGCATCAGCTGTGCAGAGGATTAAATGTTCATGATTTTAACCACAGCAGTGGTGTCTCGTGAAAAAGGTCAGAGGACAAAACAATCTAATCACACTATCCAAGCAGGAAGTGGGACTATTCCTGTGCTGTGAGGACCACTCCTTTAGGGAAGCCTGTTAGGAAATTATTGGGTGATGTGGGGGGTGGAAGGAATCAAGACCCTTGTAACTGAACGGGCTTGAAATAATAAATACGCACACTTTTTTTAAACACAGCTTGCCACATCCTGAGAATCTGGAATCAATTCCTTTCCTTTCAAGATGCTTAAAAGTGGTGAAACTTTGATATGGCACGAGTATGTTTGCTTCTGGGCTTACCGCCCTAGCCAGCCTGTTCCAACCCTTTCAACATTTTTATATTAAAAGACAGCAAAGTTAGCAAAACAAAGAAGGGGAAAAAAAGGGATCGGAAATTCAGAGAACTATTAAATCAGGGCAGCCTTGCTGCCAAATACATCTGGTAAGCAAATGAATCATGATCTATAAAATCTTGCCACACAGAGCTACTCCCGAAGGTTATCACCTGCTTCTGTGCCAGGCACAAAAGTCAATGGATGTGCCCAATGAACCACTGCATGGATCCAGTAAAAATTATGTTTTCTCTGTTAACATTAAAGCACTTTATTTATAATTATTTCAAATGATCCTCGGACTCAAAGTCAATTGATACTGGAGCTGATTGGGAACCAAAACCTCCACTCCACAGAAAATTCCAACATTTTAAAAAAATAGTTCCAAAAACGAATGAAAAGGCAAAAATTTCCCACAAATTGAAAATTCTGAAAAACGTCAATTTGGTACCATTGAAATGTTTTTTTTCAACAGTGAGCTAGACCAGATGGATGAGGCCATATCTTTAATTGGACAAGCTTCTGTTGCTGGAGAGTACAAGCTTTCGAGCTCCACAGAGCTCTTCACGCCTGGAGAAGGTAACCAGTGCCTAAGCTAAATACAAAGTGGGACAAACTGTGAGGTATAAGAGGATCACACATGTTGTAGGAGACCACTTAAAATGAAATGGACAATTAACACTTCTGCAGTTGTACAACAATGGAGGGTTAGGGCTGGTCTACACTGGGAACCTACATTGGTATAGCTTTGTGTCTCAGGGAGGGTGAAAATTCTACACCCCTGAGAGATATAGGCCATGTCTACACTACAAAATTATGTTGATCTAATTTATGTTAGCATACAGCCACAGCAGTTATAAAATTGCTTGTGTGCATGCATATTTGGCTCCTTGTGTCAGTGGTGCATGTCCTCACCAGGAGCGCTTGTATTGATTGTATTGTCAGTGTGGGGCATTGTGGGATGTCTCCTGAAATCCAGTAACAGTCCACATAAGCAAAGCAGTGTTACACTTAGGCCTGGTCTACGCTAGGTGGGGTGTCGATGTAAGATACGCAACTTCAGCTACAGAAATACTGTAGCTAAAGTTGACTTATCTCCCATCCTCACGGCATGGGATCGATGGCCGCGGCTCCCCCGTCGACTCTGCTACCACTGCTCACTCTGGTGGAGTTTCAGAGTCGATAGGGAGCGCGTTTGGGGATCGATATATTGCGTCTCAAGACGTGATATATCGATCCCCGATAAATTGATCGCTACCCGCCGATATGGCGGGTAGTCTGAACGTACCCTTACACTGTGTCAACCTAATTACATCAACTGTGACTCTGCGCAGCTCAGGGAGGTGGTGTTACTAAAACCGCATAGATAGGCAGTTACGACAGCAGAAGACAAATTTAAGTGAAAACATTTCCACAGCTAGGGCAACACAAGGCAGTTTACGTCGACCTAACAATGTAGTGTACCAGGCCATAGCTATGCCAGCCTAACTCCCGATGTAGACCGAGCTACCACCTTTCAGGGAGGTGGATTAGCTATGCTGAGAGAAGAACCTTGCCTGTTGGTGTAGGTAGTATCTACACAGAAGTGCTACAGCAGTGCAGCTGTGCTATAGTGTTTTAAGTGTAGGCAGCAGGGAGTGTTACAAATTGTTGGAATGGGCCATCAAACCAGTGTCCTGTTAAGTCCATAGTTTTTAGTGCCCGGCAGAGTTATGAATTAAGGTTCCGATGCTTGTCTGAGATGAACAAAACTACACCACTTGTTTTAATAGTATCATTTTGATACATTTCATTTTAACTTTTATATTATATTAAAACATTAAACATTATATACATGAATATATTTCACACATAATAAATAAAATATGTAATATTAAAATTAATATTTTAATGCAATATAAAAGCCAAAATGAAACTGAAATGACACCATAGAAAGAAAACGTTTTGACACTGTCAACATGAAACATTTCAACTTTTTTCCACTGAAAATGTCATTCCCATGTCCCTGCAACATGCTCCAGTTTTTGACAAAATTGGATTTTGATTGAAAACAATTCTAGATAAAATTTGCCCACCACCTCTAATCAATAGTAAAGCTTGCTTCTTTATATATTCACCCATTTGCCAGTAGAGTGCACCATAAACCTTAAACCAAACCAACAAATGTAAGCATTGACTGTGTTCATTTACTGCCAGAGACTTTAGGGCAAGCAACTGCATCTCTTGGTTTCCATAGTAACTTCCCTGTACCAGTTAAATTTCAAGGGGAAAAAAAAATCAGCTGCCTCAGCTACTTCAAGCCAGCAGACTCTTTCACCAACAACTTCTTCTCATCTTACTTTTGGAAATATCACACATTACCAGGAGCTAGCTCCCCTGTAAATGACTGATGAAGCTGTTGCGAGGCCCAATATTCAGATCCCTCTGCTTTGATTTATCTTGGGAACACAGTAGGATTCATTAATCCTCACTTCAAGAATCTTATACCCCAGAAATCCCATTAGAAAAACCCAACCACTTCACCCCACTTCTCAAGAAAGATATAATAGTCACAGGCTGTAGTGTGAGCTCACTTTACTAATATCTCGTTACCTTTGCTAAACATACTACAGAATATTTACCAGCCTGATAAGGAGAGTGATCATAAATAATTAAAATTAAACCACACTTGTCCCAATTAGAGAGAGGCTTCTGCTGCAAAACTTCAGTTCCTGAGTTCACATACATTAGTGAATTTATCCTCACACACCCCAGTTAGGGAAGTATTAAACCCTCCAATCCCACAAAGTTTGGTGAGTTGGGGTTCTTAGTATTTGATTTGGACCTATCTTTGGCCAAACTAAACAAACAAGTCCTATTGTGTGATGTAATACCCTGGAGTTGTTTGGGCATATTTTTACAGTGTGTTCATTTATTCATAAATTGTGATCATCTGCACTGGATCTCCTAGTCATCAGTGTAGATATGTGCCTGATCCATAGAATATCAGGGTTGGAAGGGAACTCAGGAGGTCATCTAGTCCAACCCCCTGCTCAAAGCAGGACCAATCCCCAGACAGATTTTTGCCCCAAATCCCTAAATGGCCCCCTCAAAGATTGAGCTCACAACCCTGGGTTTAGGGAGCCAATGCTCCAACCATGAACTATCCCTTCCCTCGCAAAGACCACTGAAGCCAGTGGAAAGCCTCAACGGCCATAGATCAGGCCCATATTGAAGGTCTTCTGTAGATAGGGGACAGACAAAGTTATGACTATACCTTCACTAGCATTGGACATTTTCCGAAGTCTGTGAATGTCTGATGGGTTCTATAATACTGATATCTTGGCTAATCTACCCAACCCTGGAAAGTACACATGATTAACTTGAGAAAACGGCCATGGGTGCATTATAAATGCGTAACAGACAAACTGTTTCTCTAGCAATTTCACCCACTAATGTGGAGGTAGGAGATGGGACAATTCTCCTATCTATAATAATAATTCTTAGTACTTATGAAGCACTTTCCACTACGAAAGCACCTTGTAAAAAAGGGGGATAGAGAATAAGACTGAGAATATATTATTGCCCTTATATAAATACATGGTATGCCCACATCTCGAATACTGTGTACAGATGTGGTCTCCTCACCTCAAAAAATATATTCTAGCACTAGAAAAGGTTCAGAAAAGGTTGTCATAAACAGATGGTTACAGGTTAATGTTTCTTTTACCTATAAAGGGTTAAGAAGCTCAGTAAACCTGGCTGACACCTGACCAGAGGACCAATAGAGGGACAAGATACTTTCAAATCTTGGTGGAGGGAAGTCTTTGTTTGTGCTTTTTGTTTGATTTGTTGTTCACTCTTGGGGCTAAGAGGGACCAGACATACACCCAGGCTTTCCCAATCTTTCTGAATCAGTCTTTCATGTTTCAAGATTGTAAGTAATAGCCAGGCAAGGCGGATTAGTTTTATGTTTGTTTTCTTAACTTGTAAATGTGTCTTTTTGCTGGAAGGATTTTTACCTGTTTGCTGTAACTTTGAATCTAAGGCTGGACGGGGGGTCCCTCTAGTCTATATGAATCTGAGTACCCTGTAAAGCATTTTCTATCCTGATTTTACAGAGATAAATTTTACTTTTTTTTTCTTTTTAAGAACCTGATTGGTTTTTCCTTGTTTTAAAATCAAAGGGGTTGAGTCTGAACTCACCAGGTATTGGTGGCGGGAAAGGAGAGCGGATGGTTAATTTCTCCTTGTTTTAAGATCCAAGGAGTTTGGATCAGTGCGAAGCCTCTCAAGGCAACCCAGGGAGGGGAAAGTCTGGGGGGAAAAGGAAGGGGATGGTTAATTTCTCTTTGTTTTAAGACTCAAGGGGTTTGGGTCTGGGTTCCCCAGGGAAGGTTTTGGGGGAACAGAAAGTGTGCCAGACACTAAATTCTGGTTGGTGGCAGCGTACCAGATTTAAGCTAGTAATTAAGCTTAAAAGTGTTCATGCGGGTCCCCACTTTTTGTACCCTAAAGTTCAAAGTGGGGGAAAAAACCTTGACAAAGGGCATCTAAAATGATTAGGAGTTTGGAGAGGGTCCCATACGAGGAAAGATTAAAGAGGCTAGGCTTCTTCAGCTTGGAAAAGAAGAGACTAAGAGGTGATATGATAGAGGTATATAAAATCATGAGTGATGTGGAGAAAGTGGATAAGGAAAAGTTATTTACTTAGTCCCATAATACAAGAACTAGGGGTCACCAAATGAAATTAATAGGTAGCAGGTTTAAAACAAATAAAAGGAAGTTCTTCACACAGCGCACAGTCAATTTGTGGAACTCCTTACCTGAGGAGGTTGTGAAAGCTGGGACTATAACAATGTTTAAAAGGGAACTGGATAAATTCATGGTGGCTAAGTCCATAAATGGCTATTAGCCAGGAAGGGTAAAGAATGGTGTCCCTAGCCTCTGTTCATCAGAGGATGGAGATGGATGGCAGGAGAGAGATCACTTGATCATTGCCTGTTAGTTTCACTCCCTCTGGGGCACCTGGCATTGGCCACTGTCGGTAGACAGATACTGGGCTAGATGGACCTTTGGTCTGACCCGGTACGGCCGTTCTTATGTTCTTATTAAAAGTCAACTAATTAATTTGTGCAGCAGTAAATGATTACTGAGGAATGTGTTATTAGGTTTAAGGATTAAAATAGTGGCTGGAGCCTAAAAAAAGTTCAAATATCTCTCAGCATGGGAGTGACTGCAGCCCACGGATCACCTGATGTTTGGCTCTATGATCTTCGGGACTGGATCAGGCAGAAGGTAGATAATAGGCAAGGTAGGTGGTTCTGCTACCATGCTGACTGTTGGTGCTCCCAGTAGCTGGAGTCCAGTGAAGGTACAGGCTGAGAGGGCTAGCTTCAAGAGATAAAGGAGACCTGGACATGGGCAGCAGATGAAGCTTCCCCTGGGGGAACCTAGCTCCCTGCCCACCTCTCCCACACATGGCCCTGCCCACACTCCACCCCAGCTCTGCCCCAGGCCTCCACCCCACTTCACTCCCCACACTCAGCACATCTCTCCTCTCCTCCCTGCCTCCCACACGAGGCCCCCGCCGCCTGCCGCTCCCCACATCCCTCCTCTCCTCCACCCTCCTCCCTGTCAGGCCCCCACTACCTGCAGAGATACAGTGGGTGGGGGGAGGGGAGGAGTGGGGAGAAGAGGAGGGCTATGGCAGGCGGGGGGACCTTGAAGGGGAGGAGGGGGGAGAGGAGGGATATGGTGGGCAGGGGGACCTTGTAGGGGAGCAGGGGTGGCTCCAGGCCCCAGCATGCCAAGCGCGTGCTTGGGGCGGCAAGCCGTAGGGGGCGCTCAGCGGCTTGCCTGCGGAGGGTCTGCTGGTCCCACGCCTTTGGCGGACCTCCCGCAAGCGTGCCTGCGGAGGATTCGCCGAAGCCGCGAGATCAGCGGACCGCCGCAGGCAAGCCGCAGAAGGCAGCCTGCTTGCCATGCTTGGGGCAGCAAAATTCCTAGAACCACCCCTGCAGGGGAGGAGGGGGAAGAGGAGGGATATGGTGGGCAGGGGGACCTTGCAGGGGAGGAGGGGGAGAAGAGGAGAAATACGGTGGGTGGGGGGACCTTGCAGGAGAGGAGGGGGGAGAGAAGGGCTATGATGGGCAGGGGGACCTTGCAGGGGAGAAGAGGGATACAGTGGGCAGGGGGGCACCTTGTGAGGGAGGGGGATGGAGGAGAGGAGGGATGTAGGGCAGTGGGGGCCTTGTAGGGGAAGGGGGGTGGAGTGATGGAGAGGAGGGACTCAGCCAGGCAGCGGTGGACACTAGGGGCATCAGGGAAGGGGCGGAGCAGGGATGGGAAGAGACAGAGAACAGGCGGGGCCACCACTGCCCAGGCATCCAGCGGCAGGTTGCAGAGGCTGCACTGGGGAGGCTGAGAGTCTCCTGGCCTATTATACCTGCCACCTATGGACCTAGGGTTTTGCGCTTACAGGGGGTGGATGGGGCAGAGGTATGTGTGTGACAAAGAGAGGTTTCACAACTAAGCTGATTGTCAGGGGTGGGCAGAGGAGGGCATACCTCCCTGATTTCACTTTTTCCTAAGACAGGACTGAAGTGATAAGAAATAAAACACGACTCATCAGGGATGTGCTGTGAACTTAAGGGCTCTGGCCTGGTTACTCAAAGTTATTTAGTCACCTAATGCCCACTGAAGTCTGGGCCTCAATCCTCAGCCTCTAATCCAGCTGCTTTTGTGCTGTTCAGGGATTGCAAAGCAGCCACATAGTGGCCCTAAAAGGGGATGTCCTGGATTTGCTGTCCAGGGGAACGCTCACATTGTACAGAGATGTTAATAGCCAGCTCTATACCACCCATTCCCACTTCCATGTGCCGGGCATGTTAGAGGTGTCAAATGGGAGCTGGAAACACAGCATTCTGTCCTTGTAGGATGCTGCAGCCACTGTAATTTAGAGAAGCCCCTTGGCTGCTCTGGGCGATTGCAGGGATGGTTTCAACTCATGGTGGCCTAAGGACCAGGGCCTAATGCTGATTTCACTTATACTGTTGTAAACAAGACTACATCCACTTGCTTCAGTGCAGTTACACTGGTTTAAATATAGTAGAAATGAGATTAGGATCAGTTCCTATAACTTTTCCCTCTCCATTTTCGGCTTGTTTTGGGTGTTTTTTAAGAAGTCATATCAACTGATAGGAAACAGAACCATCAGAAAGTGTCGATAACTTGATACCGTGGTGCTATCATCATTTACTCTGCTTTCTGTCAGTAGCCTTCTACCATTAAAGGAATCTATCTGATGCGCCTACCTTTAAATTCACACTCTTGACCTGCCATTAAGCTGCTGTTAATGCAGAGGCTCATTCAAATCAGCATTCATAATTCTGCAGTGTAGACGTATGTCATCAGCTGGCTCTCAGCCTGGGCTTGGCTGTTGTCTCTTTACGTCTTTTGCCTCTGGGTGCCTTCTGGAGCCCTCACTCCTGGGCAAGCTCACTGTCTCCAGTCCCTAGCACTGCTCCTCAGTCCAGCTACAGATCACTGACAGAGAGCAGACATCCAGAGCTCTTCTCTGGGCTGCAGTGGTTGTCTGCCCTAAATAAGGGTGGGGGAGGGGAGGCTAGCCACTGTTTTGGGCTGCGCTGGGCTTCCATGGCTTCTGGGCTGTCTAGCAGCCTCTCTTCTTGGGCAAACTTCCTTCCCCACCTCCCCACTCTGTGGCCAGCTTCACCTTTCTAAGTTCCCCTTCTTCAGGTAGAGCATGGTTTGCAGGTGCACTTAATTGGCACTGCCTATGAGCAGGGACACTCGTTAGGCTTGTGGGGGGGTGTCCCATCACAATGTACTCTCACTACAAGGTCACACAGGGAGTCTGTGGCAGAGCTGGGACCCAAACCTGTATCTCTCGAATCTAACCACAAGATTAACCTTCCCATCTGATCAGCAATACATGTGTGTGGGCTTAACACAAAGAGAAAACCCAGAACTTGCCCAGCAGACTTTACGATCTCAGGTAAGGTGCAACCTCAAGAGTGATTGAAAACACTCTGACAGATCCTCAGCAGGTATAAATTGGTATAGATCAGAGGTTCCCAAAGTGTGGGGTGCGCCCCCTTAGGGGGCATGGAGGAACGTTCAGGTGCGTGGCTAAGGCCTGGGCCAGCCCGCATGAGAGGCAGGAAGGGAGTGCCACGCAGCTCTGCTCCTGGCCCCCGCCCCGGCTCCAGCTGCTAGCCCCACGCTTGGGGCTCCACTCCTGGCTGTGCGCCTGGGGCCCCAGCTGCTGGCCTCAGCCTTCGGCCACTGGCCTTGGCCCCTGGCTGGTTTTCCACTCCCAGCCCTGCCCCCACCCACAGCTGTGGCCCCAGCCTCGGCACCCTTACCCCTGTCCACATCCCGCCCTCCCCCTCCAAGCCATGACCCCAGTCCAGGCCCTGGCTCAGGGTAGGAGGTGCGAATGGGGGAAGGGGGGGTCGTGATCCTGAGACGTTTGGGGACAAGTGGCATAGACTAATTGACACCAGCTGAGGATCTGGCTCTCTGGTGGGAGAGGAGAAGTGTAGCTGCACTGAGCTGAGGGGACAGCTTTAGCTCCAACTGTGCATGTCATAGAGGTACTAAGAAGCATTTATTTATTTTTGACACTTCTGTATGAGTGCTTTAAAGGGGAGGATTGGAGCATCTCGTCTGCAATAACACAGGCTAAGAAGCCAAATCAGATCACTCCCTTCTCGTAATTAATTTTTAAATAAGATGTCACTATTGTGCAGGCTACGACAGCAAACCAGCTGTGCCAACTAAACACAATCCTGAGACACCTGGGAGCAGCTCCTGATCTTCATTAGACTGGTGCAAATTTGGAGTAACTCCTTTAAATTCACTGGCCCAAACTGATTGGCAATAATACCTTACACCACTTGGGCATATCTTAGAATATGCCAATGACATGAAATATATGAATGACTGTCATAAACAGATGGTTAAGGGTTAATGTCTCTTTTACCTGTAAAGAGTTAAGAAGCTCAGTAAACCTGGCTGACACCTGACCAGAGGACCAATAGGGGGACAAGATACTTTCAAATCTTGGTGGAGGGAAGTCTTTGTTTGAGCTTTTTGTTTTGTTCGTTGTTTGCTCTTGGGGCTAAGAGGGACCAGACGTACACCCAGGCTTTCCCAATCTTTCTGAATCAGTCTTTCATGTTTCAAAATTGTAAGTAATAGCCAGGCAAGGTGGATTAGTCTTATGTTTGTTTTCTCAGCATGTAAATGTGTCTTCTTGCTGGAAGAATTTTTACATCTGTTTGCTGTAACTTTGAATCTAAGGCTGGAGGGGGGTCCCTCTGGTCTATATGAATCTGAGTACCCTGTAAAGCATTTTCTATCCTGATTTTACAGAGATAACTTTTACTTTTTTCCTTTCTTTAATTAAAAGCTTTCTTTTTAAGAACCTGATTGATTTTTCCTTGTTTTAAAATCCAAGGGATTGAGTCTGAACTCACCAGGGATTGGTGGGGGGAAAGGAGGGGCGATGGTTAATTCCTCCTTGTTTTAAGATCCAAGGAGTTTGGATCAGTGTGAAGCCTTTGAAGGCAACCCAGGGAGGGGAAAGTCTGGGGGAAAAAGGAAGGGGATGGTTAATTTCTCCTTGTTTTAAGACCCAAGGGGTTTGGGTCTGGGTTCCTCAGGGAAGGTTTTGGGGGGAACAGAAAGTGTGCCTGTCATAAACAGATAGTTAAGGGTTAATATCTCTTTTACCTGTAAAGGGTTAACAAACAGTGAACCTGGAACACCTGACAAGAGGACCAATCAGGAGACAAGATACCGGCAAATCTCGGTGGAGGGAAGCTTTTGTTCTGGGCTGTTTCGCGGGGTTTTTGTTCTCTTTGGGTTCTGAGAGGGACCAGACATGTAAGCAGATATCTCCAAATTTCTGAAACAGCCTCTTCTGTTCAATTTACCAATTAGGAAGGCGGTTTAGTCTTTTTGTTTGTTTTGTTTATTTGCAAATGTGTATTTGCTGGAAGGATTGTATCTCTGTTGCTGAAACTTGTATTTGTGCTAGGGGGAGGATTTTCTCTAGTTTTTATAAGCTGAAAGACCCTGTAACATTTGTCATCTTGATTTTACAGAGACAACTTTTACTTTTTTTCCTTTCTTTTATTAAAAGCTTTTCTTTTTAAGAACCTGATTGATTTTTGGCTATCTTGTGTAAGACCCAAGGGGAGGGAGTCTGCACTCACCAGGGAATTGGTGGGAGGAAGGAGAGAAGGGGGGAGGAAAAGCCTGATTTCTCTCTGTTTTAAGATTCAAGGAGTTTGAATCACAGTGATCTTCCAGGGTAACAAAGGGAGGGGAAGCCTGGGAGAGGCAACGGTGGGGGAAAGGGTTTACTTTCCTTGTGTTAAGATCCAGGGAGTCTGGGTCTTGGGGTCCCCTGGGAAGGTTTTGGGGTGCCCAGAGTGTACCAGGCCCTGCAAGTCCTGGTTGGTGGCAGCATTACAAAATATAAGCTGGTAATTAAGCTTAGGGGGGTTCATGCTGGTACCTCATCTTTTGGACGCTAAGGTTCAGAGTGGGGGTTCATACCATGACAGTGCCAGACACTAAATTCTGGCTGGTGGCAGCGTACCAGATTTAAGCTAGTAATTAAGCTTAAAAGTGTTCATGCAGGTCCCCACTTTTTGTACCCTAAAGTTCAAAGTGGGGGAAAAACCTTGACAATGACAATGTGCTTCATTTTTTAAATGAAAGAGTTGGTAGTGCACCCTACTCACCGGCGTTGTCCTGCTGGTTGGTGTTTTTAATGTATGCAGAGAATTTTGAGAAGATATTTATCCCTGCGGTGTTTGATTCACGATGTACAGCAGCCAACTTGGGGTACCTGAAAAGGAGAGGAGCCGTCTGGAAAAAAATGTTCTATTGTTACAGCAATACACTGATAATCACAAATGCTGTTTAGAGAAAGAGGAGGGAAAATATCCCTGTTCCCAGAACGGTAATTAACGCTGTCATTTATCTCAGCATGACAGTTTGACAAAACCCTCTTAATAATTCTGCTGTCCTGGGGAGCCCGCCATTTGGAAAGTTACACGGTGATGGTTTTATGACAAGCGCTTAATGTGACCAGCAGCTAAGGTACAGCGGCCTTAAATCAGAAAGAGACGTAGATTTCTAGCAGGCTGTGGGGGAGTTTGGCAGCAAATTCCCTCTATTATCAATGGCAGACCTGTGCTTAATTCCCAGTGCTGAAAATATAGCCTAGAATGTAACAGCAAGGAGTGTTAGTAGAAAAAAGCTGGACAAGTTCGGAGTTTTGATTCTGTGTGTGTTTTTTTTTAAAGAGACATCTGGGGCAAAGGAACATATTGATTTGAAAGACCAGAGCAGATTAGGGGCTTGATCCAAAGCCCACTGAAGTCAACATAAGGACACTCATTGATTTCAGTGGGTCTTGGATAGGGCTCTAAAATGTTCTAGCATATCTGATCTGCCTCTATCACTGGCCAACAGCTGATGATTCAATAGAAAGTGAAAATGCCATATAATGAACCTAGACATTTTTCAGATTCGTAGAACTTGAGGCCAGAAAGGACCATTAGATCATTAATATGACCTCCTGTATAGCACAGGCCAGAGAATTTCACCCAGTTACCCCTGTTTTGAGACCAATAATTTGGGTTTGGCTAAAGCAGACCTCCCAGAAAGGCATTCAGTCTTGATATGAAGACATCAAGAGATGGGGAATTTACCACTACTCTTGTTAGCGTGTTTCAATGATTAAACACCCTCACTGTTAAATATTTGTGCCTTATTTCTAACTTGAATTTGTCTGGCTTTAATTTCTTGTCTGCCTTTCACCTCTAGATTATAAATCCTTTTAGTACCTGGTATTTTCTTGTCATGAAGATATTTAGATATTGTAAACAAGTCACCTCTCAGTCTTCTTTTTTGCTAAACTAAACATATTGAACTCCCTTACTCTCTCACTATAAGGCATTTTCTCCAGCCTTTAAATCATTCTCTTCTCTACATCCAATCCAATTTTTCAACATCCTTTTTTAAAATGTGGACACCACAAACGGACACACTATTCCAGTTTGGGTCTCACCAAGGCTTTGTTCAGTGTTGTGCTCGGGTGAGAGGAGAAAATATCCTGCAAGTATTAATCATGCAAGCAGCCTTTACACATGCAAGCAGACCCACTGAAGTCAGCTGGACTGTTCTATGGGTAAAGACTACTCCCGTTGCAGGACTGGGAGCTTCTTATAAGCTCCAGATAGAACATCTTCCTCCATTCCTAACAAACTCTGACAATAAAGCACAATTTGTTACTTTGGTGGTGCAAGCATCTCCTCCAGGAACTCCTCAATTTTGTTGATGTCGGTCTTGACCTCCCCATTAAAAGTCAAGAACGGGGGGTGGGTCCCAGGGGCCAAATTGTGTAGATCAGCTGGCTTTCTGCAGACAGAAAAGGACAATTCACATTATCACCAGACATTTATCATCACAGCAATTCCAGCTCAGGAAACCAGTCACTTGCACCCACTTATTTCATTCAGTATTCAAAGTATTTTGAAAGAGTCCTATTTAATACACAAAATATTTTTTCTACAAATAATCAAGAAACTGAATCTCAACTGCTCTGTTGTGTGTCTTTGGCACTATGTGCCTGATGCAAAGCCCACTGAAGCCAATGAGAGGGAAGGTGTGTTTCAAATAAAGAGCATACTATGGGCCACTGTGATGGTTTTCAAATAAATTAACCAATAACTTGTTACCTTTTCAGGTCAACTGTGGTGACATTAAACACAACCCCTTTGAGCCAGAGGATCATGAAGAGACGCTGTGAAAAAGGACAGTTCCCAATACTCTCTCCATCTACACCAGCCTAGGGGAAAGAAAGGGAAAATAATGAGTATGCACCATGACTCTGCTCACATCCTCTGAGAAGGAAAACTGGATTTTGACATTAAAATTAGCAGACTGAAAATAAACAATATCAGGCAACAGCACTGTAGGTTATCACCAACAGAGTAATGGAATTACTCCAGGCTTAGCTTTGGCCAGTAATTTGAGTGAATGTCCTAGCCCCTATCATGACACAAGGCCTGGCTAGGGAAAGTGGGTCCCTAGCCATTGTTTAGCTAGTTTTGGAACATTGTACAGACTCTTAATTTCCTTTTCCACATAAAAACTGCTGTGTAGCAGGACTGTTAGAAAACTCAGAGGCAGGTCTTCAGCTGATGTAGATTGTCATCTTCTTGGGATTTCGATGGACCTATGACACTTTCACACCAGCGGAGGCTCTGCCCCTCAGTCCCTATCAAAAAAGGACCCAGGAGAAGACTTCCAGATCAGAATCCAAGCATTTCCACATCCAGGGATATTTGGATCTGGAGTTCTAGTTTACATCAATAGAAGAAATAGGGCTCAAACTAAGACATTTGGATCCAGACCAAAATCTGAACTTTTGCAAAGTTCAAGGGAGATGTTTGCACCAGAGTTCCAATCTGTGCCCATCCCTAGTAGCCTCTGAGTTTCCTACAAACAGCTGCAAGACAATAAAAAACTGCTAGTCTTAGCATTGAGGAAATGGCCTGTTTTTTCCTTCAGAAGTTTATGGTCCTTAGCCATGTAAAGATACAAGCAACACTGCCTAAGCTGGGCAAAAGCTGTATCCAAGGTCAACATCCTTGCATAATAATTACCAGGATGGCCAAAGCTTTCAGGATGATAACAGTTTTGATACACTCAATTTTAATTTGTGGTATCAAAGTGTTTAAAGATTCTTATGATCCTGGTGAAGCAACCAACCTTCCCTTTTTTACTTATATGGGCTGAATAACTATGATTTATGCATACAGAGTAAGTCTGGGATATGGGTGATGAAATAATTTAGCAAATACATGTTCTTTTCTTTAGAAAAAATATTGCATTACAGTTTGCTCTCAAAAGTTTTGTCTCCTTGGTACTGAAACTGAGAGGTAGCATTAGTGTGTCCTAGAGCAGGAATAACTTCTAAATACTGTAGCTTTGCAAAAGGTTTTATAAGAGGCGGAATGGTCCTGCTATTGTGGGGAACTTTCCTGGCTTATACACTATCCCAGTGAAATGAGCTAGCAAAAGGATCTAAGTCCTCGCTCCCACTTCCTTTACCCAAAGGCCTCCCTGACCTTGATGGCTCCCCTTCCACTCTCCTGTGTGGCAGAGTCCTCGTAACCCCAACAAGGCTGGGCCCAGGACTCCTGGGGGGCTCGACCCCTAACCTTGTTGTGGTCACGTAGGGCAGAGGCTAGGGTATCCCCACTCTGGGGTGCTGTCTCCGCACTGGATGCTTCCCTGACCCATTGATCCTTACATACAGTTCAAAGCAAATACAATTTACTAAAAAGCAATCAGTTTTTTAAAAAGATATGGAAAAAATGGGAAAGGTTAAAGGAAAACACATAACCCCACTCTGTGGTATGGGGACATCACAAACAGCGTCTCTGGAATATAAGGGGAGTTCACAGTCTGTTCCTCACACGTCCCAGGCCTCCTTCTCAGGCTCTGGCTGTGCTGCAGGGACGCTGCAGGTTGGACACTTGCTCTATGCTCTGGCAGTGGCCACATGCCTTCAGGCTCTAAGTGGCAGGACCCTCATTCCCAGCATCAAACCGCCCCCCCCCCCCACATCAGGGTTGCAATCCCCGATCCCCCTCCCCCAAGTTGGGCCTGTAAGGTGTCTTGGCTGGGGTGTCTCCCCACACTGGGCCCCTGCCCAGGGTCTCCCCCACTCTATCCAGCTGGCTGCTCACCACACCGGGCTCCAGCACCAGCTCCAGCACCAGCTCCATTCTGCCTCAGCGCTGATGTTGCTCTGCCTCTAGACCCTTGGGCTGCTTTTCTGGATCCTCTGGCTCTGGTTGCTATAGCTCTGCTCCCAGCACAGGTCTGCTCTCTGGGCTGCTTCTGTGGCTCTGCTCCCAGCACTGACCTGATCCCTGGCCTGCTTCTCTGGTTTTCTGGCTGGCATGGCTCCACTCCCCAGCTCAGCTTGGGCCCCTGCTCTCTCCTTAGCTCAACCCCACAGAGGATGATTCCAGCAATTCCAGCTCAATCAGAGGGAGGACAGGATCCCCCTGGCCTCCAAGTCCTAACTCCCTCATTAGGCTGCCTGCCCTGTCAATCAGTCTGACTTGGAGGACTGGCCCTCTCCCTATTGTTTCTGGGAACTGTCAATCTCAGGGTTCTGATTTCCCATCGACCCTTCCCCTTCCTTTTGGTACTGGGAGTTAGCCTACCAAAAAAACCCCAAACCTCGCTGAGTTTTAGTAAGGCGCCAACAGTCCCCTTACATTTGCAACACAACCATAAACCAGATAGAACTTGCCTGTTTTTACCATACTCAGGCTGTTTTAGTGAAAGATTTGCTGCTAAAGATCATGAACCTTTAAGGTGACCTGGGCTCATTTTAAGGAGAGGCTCGGTTTGCAGAGACATTAGATTGACTCAATCTGCTAAATTCCAGTTAAAATCCAGGATTTCAACCGCACCCAAAGTTTTAGTCCAGTCTGAAAGATAGGGGCCATTTGAAAAACTCTAATTTGGATATAGATTCAGATTAAAACACTCTCAGAGTTTGAGGACATTCAAATCTGAAGGTTTGGTTCAAGTGCCTCTCTACTTGAAACTATGGGTTCATCATGCACTTGATTTTGACATCGAAATAGCAGACAGGGGGGTAAAGCTGAAGAAAATACATTTGCACAAATCCCTGGGAAGTGGAGTAGCCCAATTTTGCACAGCACTGCAACATAACATAGTTATTTCTGTTCTCCAAATTGCATGGTAAGATCAGACACTGAGTTACCATGGAAAACAGGGCCCTTTCACATTGTTGGACCCAAGTAATTATTGTGAAATTACATCCATTAAACCAGCACCAGTGCCTGTTAACTTTTTACTTTTCCTGAAATGAGGCTAGTGCTGTAAGTGGATATGCTGGCCTGAAGCCAAATTCTCCCCTTCCTAATATCATGGCAATTCCACTGAAGCTACAGACAACCTATTATATGGGTAAACATTTGGAGAACAATATATTGGCCACTGAGTCCAAGGAGAGATCAGTGAAGACAATGGGCCTTACACCTGTCTCATTTACACCGGTTTATTAATTCCATTGTGCCTGATTCACTGTTGCCCAGCACTTCGCGCAAAGTAATTGTGAAATGTTACCACAGGTCACACAGCCAGTCAGTGGCAAAATGCACAATAGAACCCACCTAAGTTCCCTCTAAGCTGTGCAGCTGCACAGATGCCTATTAAGCCCCATGCAGTGGCTCAGGGCTGCGGTGGGGAGAGGCGCCCTTCCCTGCCAGCTCCAGTACAGACTTGCTTTGGTGGGGTAAGGTGCCCCACCCTGCTGGCCCCAGCACAGACCTGCCACAGACTTCCCACAGCCGAGGGGGGGAGGAGCCCCTCCCTCAGCTTGGCTCAGGCCCACCAATGCTGCCGGGGAGAGGAGCCTCTCCCTTGGCCCAGCACAGCCCTGCTGGAGCTGCCACAGCCGGGGAGAGATGCCTTTTCCCCGGCTTGAGCTGCTGCGACGAGAGAAGGCTGGGGGGAGTCCTCTCTCCCCACTGCAGCCCTGGGGCAACCTGCACCTCAAACTCCTCCTCCCCGGCCCTATCCCAGAGCTTGCACCTCCTCCCCACACCCTAACCATTTGCCCCAGCCCTGGGCCCCCTCACACACCGCAAACCCCTCATCTCCAGCCCCACCCCAGAGCCCACACCCCCAGCCAGAGCCCTCATCCCCCCCACATCCCAACTCTCTGACCCAGCCCTGAGTCCCCTCCCATACTCCAAACCCCTCGGCCCCACCCCCGCCACATAAATTTTGTTATGTGCACCAATATGAAGGTGATGTGTCACACCAGAAAATTCATTCCGCACACGGATGTACAAATTTTGAGGGAACACTGGAACCCACTCTCCCCAGTAATGCAATGTATCCATTAGACCATACTCTCTCTTTGCAGAAAATATAGGCACGGCTCTGTTAGTTCAGTGAGTCCTTCCTCATTACTAATAATAGCAGCCAGTATTTTAATATGCAACAATCGGAACAAGAAAAAAAACCTTATATAGGTAATAACTTCAAAGGGCAAGCAGAACACTCTTGGATCATTTGTGAAGTCTGTTAATATGCCAGGAAGAGAAGGGGAAGAAAAGGGAGCTTCCAAGGCTTACTCAGATTGAACTTCCTAAGGAAAACATGTTTGCATGATAGCACCTACATAGCAATTAAATAAAAGTGCATTGTACACTTGTCCAGCACAGTGTAGAGAATAAATAACATCTTAGTCCAAATAAAAAGCCAATGCAGTAGACAAGAAAGAGATAAGCTAATAACTGGCAAATTGAAGAAATTGGATTTGTTCTTGCTGCTATTCAAAGTGAATTTGCCATCGAAGCCCAATTGCATACAGTATGTGGTCTCTGTTGCACATTGAACTGGATAAGACACTCATCCATAAGACAGAAACTTGACAATATATGTTTCCTCACCAGATTTAATGTGGACACTTTTTGCTTGATAGTAACAGAGGTTGGATTTGGGGACTGTAGGTAGGTGGTTCAGGAGCGAAGCTAAAATTTTCTGAAAATGTACATTTCTTAAAGTATCTGGAGTGTAATGAATATACCCATGGAAGCGTAACAAAGCTCTCATGACTGCTCAGTAATCACTTCCTGCCCTCAGAAACACTAATCAGCCAATGTCTATATGTTCTTGTGAATAAGGGCCTGACCCTACATACCTTGACGTATATGAGTGATCCTTACTCAAGTGAGTAAGGAGTACTCTAAGTTTTGCAGGATCAGACTCTTACTGCTTATAACTTGATAGTGCTATAGAATTTGTGGGGAGTGGGATTTCTCTCAAACTGTCTCCCTCCATCTTTGAAACATCCCAGTTTGCTCAAAGGATTTAACTGCTAGTAAAAGGTGTCTGTTATTTTTCTGATGAGCCTCCAGATTCTTAAATACTAAAAGTCCAATTACAAGAGGATCCTCCCCTGGAACTCAGTGTAAACATATTAGGACAACTCCACCATCTCACCAGCTGCTTGCCTCTAAGTAAGTGAGGGGAAGAATGAATGGGATGTTCTGTCTTATTACATATAGGAGACACCTCCATAAATAGTTCAACTACTTTTAATTTATTAATTCTACAGTGAAGGGTAGAGGAGAACAGGGGGGTTAATAATTAACTGAAGAAGAAAGTCAAGTGGGTTTAAAAACAGGTCTCAGTAATTTTATGAGCTTGTTTCAAGTATTTATTAATAGTATCAACCAGTACCTAGAGGCCCCAAGCGCTGACCAATGTAGTTAATAACTGTGATCAATAGATTCTCTCTAAATGCAAGCTATTATAATATAGTAAATGTAATAGGCTCTCTTACTCATTCCTGAAATAGTCCAGTTGGTGTGCCCACTCTGATATACCATCTCACAGAGGGAAGTGAACATTATTTTAATTAACCTTATAAAAAACATGCAGCTTCACTTCCAATTATTCCCAGAATGCAACAACTTGAAATGCAAAACAATACTGTCAATAATTACAATAATAAAAATGACTAAGCATCCAGTTTAAGTATTGTAGCAGAATATTGGAAAGTGCTGGATTTCTGGAGGATCAGAATGTATCCTGGTGTTTTAATTTTTCACTGCACTGGGACCATTCTGCACAATGGGATGAAGTTTTTTTCAGGTCCCTTTGGATACTGTGGCTTGTATGCAGATGTTTTTGATGATGCTCATATACTTTTCTTTTTCAAAGGAATTTTAGCAAGTTAGCAGAAGCAGGAACACTAATTGATCCAAATATTTCCTGGTGAGGATTAACGAGAGATTCAATTTATCGTTCTTACTATCAAATCTAATTTCATGCTACACAGTGTTACGCCCTCTTTGTTTTATAATTGGGAAGGAGTCTGCCTTCTGACCCTTACACTAAATCAGTTGTCCCCAACCTTTTTCGTCTGGTGGACGCTGGACAATGAGCCACCGAAGATCGTGGCTGGCGGATGAGCATCTGCCGAAATGCCGCTGAGAAGCGGCAACATCAATAGGCGTCACCACTGAAATGCCACTGAGAAGCAGCGTCATCCAGAGGTGTCGCCGCTGAAATGCCGCCGAAAATCAGCAACATTTCAGCAGCAATACCTCTGGATGACACTTCTTCTCGGTGGCATTTTGGCGGATGCTCGTCTGCTGGACAGTACGCGGGAGCACATCGATGCCCTGGCAGGCGCCATGGCACCCGCGGGCATCGCACTGGGGACCACTGCTTTAAATACTCTCAGAACCCAAAGGGGAAGTGAATCCCATATCTGAAATGTAGAGCAAGCCAGGAAATATCCTATTTATTGTGCCATATTATATATTTACAAGATGAGATCAAGTGTGCCATGCATTGCTGTAGTGAAGAGTTTCTAATTTCTTTTCCTTAAGATGTTCTGGTCCAAATATTAAAGTCAGTAAGCTGTTTGGAGTGCCATCAATGGAGAGAACAGCTAAGAAGGGTGTATTCATAGTGTGGTCCTGGTAGGTCTCAGTTAAGAACTTAATCAGGTATCATAGGCATTGTGTGAGATAGAACTTTCTTGTTGACTGTAACTCCAGTTCTTGAAAGCATTTAACTATGAGCTGAAATACAGGGTAACTATATGCTAGTCTTCACGCATATACTTAAGTCCTGTTAACTTCAATGGGAGTTAAGCATATATTCATTACTTTCCTGAACAGGAGCCTATAACAGCAATACATACTCTATTTAATGTTTAAACTTTGTTGGACTTCTTCAAGACTTCAGCTCTTGTCAGAGGAAATTCTAAGCAACAATCTTAAAAAAAATACATATACTTGGAAATGGCACTATTGGTGCATATGCCAAATAGGAATGGAATATTTGCTTGGGTTCAAACACTTACTTTAATAAAATTTTTAAATTTGAAAAAAAAAAAAAAAGGAAGAGCTGATGCTCTTCAGCCAGCTCCACAAAAGCCAGCCAACAGTGGTGTTCATATTTGGCCTCCAAACCCTACATATTTTATATTCATTTAAGCCAAACTTGGTCAGCATTATTACTCACTTGGCTGATTTGCATTCCTGCAGCATTTAGGATCTCGGGGTGGGGGAAGGGAATGGAGTGGCCCTGCACACCTGTGGCCTTTAGGATCTTAAAGGGGACAGAACTGTATTTTGGAGATCCCTCAGGTATTTATAGTGAGGAAGTGACAACTATTCTCTTCAGATCTGATTCATACACAAATAGAGCCATTTTCTAACCCTTGCTGTTCAACTGAATGCTAGTCTGAACAGTCAGATGGCTTGATCCTTGGATTCTCCCCTGAGGAGTCACCACTGAATTTCATAATTAATAATCAAAGTGTTAGTTAAGTGGCATGTTGGAGAGAGCCAGTGAACATGCATTTTGTGGGAGATACCCATTCAGAATCTGTGAGGAAAAGAGATAAGCCACTGGAAGCTGAACCTGCCCTGGGAATTTTTCACCATATGTAAGGAGATGCCTTCAAAGGTTGAGTTCACAATTGGCAAAGGCACAGTCTCTCATTATAACATGGCTTTGGGGGAAGTAGGATGGCTGCATGTTTGGACACAGAACCAAGAACCAGGGATAACTGGCTTCCTATGTGACTTTAAGCAAGTCGTTCAGTCCCTCTGTGCCTGAGGTTCCTTGTTTGTAAAAAGAGGGTAATAATATCCAACTCCCAGGAATGTTGTCAGGCTTTGTTAATTACCATTTGAGATCCTCAGATAAAAGTGTAAAGTATTATTATTACTTTTGTGAGTCCTGCATGGTAAGAAAGGAACGCAGGCACAGCATTCCAAATAAGACTATTAGTACTTTTAGCTCTACTTATAATAGTGGCCAATTAAGCTATTAAACTTTTGCCTTGATAAATACATAGTAACCATTTATTTCTACTGTTTGCTTTTTGTCTCTTAACCAGTTTCTCATTCATTACAATAATTTAACCCAGGAGTAGGCAACCTCTGGCACGCAAGCTGATTTTCAGTGGCACTCACACTGCCCAGGTCCTGGCCACTGGTCCAAGGGGCTCTGCATTTTAATTTAATTTTAAATGAAGCTTCTTAAACATTTTAAAAACCTTATTTACTTTACGTACAGCAATAGTTTAGTTATATATTATAGACTTATAGAAAGAGACCTTCTAAAAACGTTAAAATGTATTACTGGCATGCAAAACCTTAAATCAGAGTGAATAAATGAAGACTTGGCACATCACTTCTGAAAGGTTGCCGATCCGATTTAACCTCTCACCTCAAGGCAATGGGTTTCATTGCTATAAAAGCCCCTCATGAAGGATGTTCTCCTTTTTGAAAATCCAAAAAAATGCGACCAAGATTTTCAAAAGTGACTAGTGGTTTGGGGTGCCTTAATGACTGGATGCCCAAACTGAGACACCTTAAAGAGGCCCGGTTTTCAGAGGGTGGGTGCTCAACATTTCCTGAAAATCAGGCCACTTTAAGATATCTCAAATTGGGTACCCCAAAACTGAAGCACTTAAAACCATTAGCAAATTTGAAAATCTTCGCTTAGATCTACCAGTTCTCCTTTATCCATTATCTTGCTGACTCTCAAAGAATTCTAGTATATTAAAAAGGCACTAGAAGCCATGCTGCTTTGTCCCTCTTATACTGCTAAGGTTGTTCACATGAAGAACCTAGGCTCTGTTCCAGCGCACATGGCAGAGTCGGTGCAATGTAATGGAGATGTCAACCCCTTCTGATGTACAAGGGGTAAACTATGAACAGAATATTTGGTATTTAGTCTAATAGCAAAAATTACTGTTTGTTCCATCCCTAATTCAGAGACTGTGATGTGTTCTTTGCAGCCAGGATTCAGGAAGTATCATTCCAATCCCCAGTAATATTGATCATCTACTATTAAGAAAAGAAGAGAAACCCAAATGGTCTGCAAATACAAATAAAAAGAGAACCATTTCTTGAGTCAATATATTGTTATGATCAATCTCTCCTTCTTTATCTTGATGACAACCAACATGAAATACTCGCAGACTTGGTATCTGCTGCTTTAAAGAGGGTGAAACAGATGGTATGACATTGCAAATCACTTTCATATGATAACATCATTTACCCATGAATATTCTCTGCTTTTCCATATCAAAGTTATACAAATTATTGCTGTGAAGGATTGCATGGTTTATTTCTAAACCAAAATATCACACAGGCAGAGACTGTCCGGTGACTCTTTATATGGCCTGTGTTTTATTGTATCACAGGGTACATTGGTACTGTGACACCCATAGGATAGTATTCCAAGTACTCACATAAGCTAATACAAAATGGGATTTGGACATAACTACAGTGCTTCCTTTGTGTCCTTCTCCCACAAGTGCGTCTTTGCTTTATTATTTATATTAAATTAGCACCTAGCGACTCTGCTGAGATAAGAGTTCCATTGTGCTACGGACTGTATGTTGGAATTCCCTCCAACATCTTCAGCTTTTGGTTCCAAGAACTCTAATCGACTTCAAACTCATCACTCCAGTTTCTTTACTGGCATACAGCAGAACTACACTGAGCTGATCAGCCTTACATGCAGGGGGTGGGTACGGAGTATACCACACATCCAAAAGATGCAATTATTAATTGGTTTATATAGACATTCTAAAACAGACTGGAAGGTCACTGGCAGTGCCAGGAATAGGATATGGGTGTTCTGATCGTAGCTAGGAATGGAAATTTGGGTGGGCCCCAACTTATGGTGGACAGGCAATGATCAGAGAGCTTGGCCTGGCCCCTTTTTGGCTCTGGCACCTTGGGTCCCATTTCCTATCCCACTCCCCAGCACCTCTCATGTAATGCACTGTTCCCCACACTGCAGAAGCAGCAGTCCCTGTTCCTCTCTGTACTGTTGCTGCAACTGCCTGGCTCTGACTCTGGCTGCTTCTGGTTGCACGGCTCCCCATCCGTGGGCTGAGAGGACCTCAAACAGGTTCCTGCAGTGCAGCGGTGTTCCCCCTAGTAGTGAGTGCCCTCTGTCCCTGTTGGGTAGTGGGGGGGGGGCAGGGGCAGTAGCGGCAGCTACCAATCAATCTGGAACAGCTGGAGGGAGATGCTCTTTTTGCTCAATGCATGGAGCAATCTACTGCTGCTGCTATTGTTACAGGGAAGGGGGGAGGGGGTACACAGATGCTCAAATTTGGGTGGGGCTTGGTGCTAATTGGGTGGGCTACGCTCCTGTCTCCAATACCCAGGCCAATGACCTAGACTTCCCTGGACTTCTGAAGTCCCTGGACTTCAGAAAAGCAGACTTTGACTCCCTCAGGGAACTGATGGGCAGGATCCCCTCGGAGGCTAATATGAGGGGGAAAGGAGTCCAGGAGAGCTGGCTGAATTTTAAAGAAGCCTTATTGAGGGTACAGGAACAAACCATCCTGATGTGCAGAAAGAATAGCAAGTAAGGCAGGCGATCAGCTTGGTTTAACATAGAAATCTTCTGTGAGCTTAAACACAAAAAGGAAGCTTACAAGAAGTGGAAATTTGGACAGATGACTAGGGAGGCATATAAAAATATTGCTTGAGCATGCAGAGGTGTAATCAGGAAGGTCAAAGCACAATTGGAGATGAGGCTAGTGAGGGATGTGAAGGGTAACAAAAAGGGTTTCTACAGGTATGTTAGCAACAGGAAGGAGGTCAGGGAAAATGTGGGACCCTTACTGAATGGGGGAGGCAACCTACTGACAGATGATGGGGAAAAAGCCAGGGGTAAAAGTAACTTACAGAACTTACAGATACTGGGCTAGATGGACCTTTGGTCTGACCCGGTACGGCCGTTCTTACATTCTTATGTTTTTGATACGGTCTCCCACAGAATTCTTGCAAGCAAGTTAAAAAAGTATGAATTGGATGAATGGACTATAAGGTGGATAGAAAGTTGCCTACATTGTCAGGTTCAATGGGTAGTGATCAGTGGCTCAATGTCTACTTGGCAGTCGGTATGAAGTGGAGTGTCCCAGGAGCTGGTCCTGGGGCCGGTTTTGCCGGGCCGCCCAGAGGATTCAGGGGGCCTCGGGCAAAGCAATTTCAGGGGCCCCTTCCATAAAAAAAGTTGCAATACTATAGAATACTATATTCTCATGGGGGCCCCTATGGGGCCCAGGGCAAATTGCCCCACTTGTCCCCCCGCCAGGCAGCCCTGGGAAAAATAAATATTTAAAAATCTTCCACATCTCAGCACAAACCCAGTTTTGAGAAAACTTCTTTTCAAGTCACCTTTACAAGGTATCACTGCTTCTCAGTATCAGCTAGTGCTAAAAGTCACTAAAGCTCACTAAAAGGGTTCGACAAATATTTTCTGTCAAAACTTTTTGGATTGAAAACTAGGGGTTTTTAAAAAGTAGAAAAAAATCACAGACGACGTCTGCTTTCCTTCAAAATTTGTTGTGGTTTTTTTAATTGAAAAGCTGAAATTAATCTGCCAAAACCTGAACATAGTTTGAGGTTTCAGAAGTGTGTGGCCAAATATTTGCTGCTTGCAGTGTTTGATTGTTTAAAGAAACAATAAAAAAATTCTGCTTAAAAAAAATCCAAAACCTTTGAACCACCTCAGCTTGTGACCAAATGCCTGAGCCCATCCAGTTAGAGATTCTTCCAGTTTTCTGATACTCTGATGGCTTCCTTGACTCATATCTGTGTCCATAACTTTAGGTTACTTTAGGTTAGAACATAAGAACGGCCATACTGGGTCAGACCAACGGTCCATCCAGCCCAGTATGCTGTCTACCGACACTGGCCAATGCCAGGTGTCCCAGAGGGAGTGAAACTAACAGGTAATGATCAACTGATCTCTCTCCTGCCATCCATCTCCACCCTCTGACAAACAGAGGCTAGGGACACCATTCCTTACCCATCCTGGCTAATAGCCACTAATAGACTTAACCTCCATGAATTTATCTAGTTCTCTTTTAAACCCTGTTATAGTCCTAGACCTCACAACCTCCTCAGGCAAGGAGTTCCACAGGTTGACAGTGCGCTGTGTGAAGAAGAACTTCCTTTTATTTGTTTTAAACCTGCTGCCCGTTAGTTTCATTTGGTGGTCCCTAGTTCTTATATTATAGGAACAAGTATATGACTTTTCCTTATTCACTTTCTCCACACTACTCATGATTTTATATACCTCTATCATATCCCCCCTTAGTCTCCTCTTCTCTAAGCTGAAAAGTCCTAGCCTCTTTAATCTCTCCTCACATGGGACCTGTTCCAACCCCCTAATCATTTTAGTTGCCCGTTTCTGAACCTTTTCTAGTGTCAGTATATCTTTTTTGAGATGAGGACACCCCTCGGATGGCCCTGAGTGGGAGGGCCTGGACTCCCCTACCAACAATCCTCCTGCAGGTCACAAGCCTAAGCCCTGACCTCTAGGCAGCGCTTCCCTACCAACCAACCCTGAGTGAAGGCCGTCACACTAGGAAATAGACATAAACTAATAATACCAACGTCATAAAGATCAGCACTTTGACTCAAGCATCAGATTTCACTATGGCTGTGATGTATTGTGACTAAGATTTTTGGAACTGGAAGATGGAAGCAGTTTGCATACAATCACGAGTTGTTTACTAAGAGCACTACCATCCCACCCTGCCCTGGCATACAGTAATATTGAATTGCTGCTCATTCTCTGCACACCTGTACTGGAGCTTTCAGATTTTTGCAGGCTACAGTCACTGGCCTGTATTCTTTCCTTGACCATTGTACACAGCTTCCACTGAATGACTACAGTATGGCACACTGGGCCTGTGGCTGCTCCCAACAGAGTCAGTTGACACATCTTCCATCAACTTCAGTGGGAGCAGAATCAGGATTCAGTTCTAGGCAAAGGCTGGATTCAATTTTTTTTAAAACAAATCTCTTCAGAAGGACTCAAACTCTGAGAAAAAGATATGAGGGCCTGGTAGCCTTCCGTAAGTCTGTCTTGGGTATTTATAGAGCACCAGTTACCACAGAGTATGTCTACACTGCCATAAAACACCTGTGGCTGGTCTGTATCAGCTGACTTGGGCTCGCAGGGCTCAGGCTAAGGGGCTATAAAATTACTGTGTGGACATTCAGGTTCTATGAGCTCTGAGATCCCAGGCTCCAGCCCTAGTCTGAATGTCCAAACTGCAATTTGATAGCTCCTTAGCCTGAGTCCTGCCAGCCCAAGTCAGCTGACTCAGGCCAGCCACAGGTGTTTTATGGCAGTGTAGACATACCCATGGTTTCTATTGTAGAAATTTCTATAGGCTGAGAGCTGAATGGATTTAATTTTTTTTTATTAAAAAGCAGTAGAAAATGAAGATTAGAGATTTTATCTCCACTGTCAGGAGATAAAGCAGCAGTGATAAAGCAAATTATAGTAAAATGATTATTGTTTCCAGGGGAGATGAGGTAAAGATATAGGAGTCATTTCTGATGTTTCACACTAAGAACGCAAAGAGCTTTTGTCTCCACTGCATAGTGCTGGAATTCTGCATGTAGGTTCCTTGTAAGAAGTAAATCTGTGCATGTCTGGAATTCAAATGTATTAAAAATCTCTGAGTCTGGGACAGAGATCTCATCATGCTGTATATTCTGCAAATGCTGATGAATTGCAGCCAAATTTCCATGCCTTTAAGCAGAGACTCAGGCCATGTCTACATCTAAAATTTTGCAGCGCTGGTTGTTACAGCTGTATTAGTACAGCTGTATAGGGCCAGTGCTGCAGAGTGGCCACACTTACAGCAACCAGCGCTGCAAGTGGTGTTAGATGTGGCCACACTGCAGCGCTGTTGGGCGGCTTCAAGGGGGGTTCCGGGAACGCGGGAGCAAACCGGGAAAGGCGACCAGCTTCGCCGCGGTTTGCTCTCGCGTTCCCGGAGCCACCCAGCAAACCGCAGGGAAGGAGACCTGCTTGCTCGGGGTTCCGGGACCGAGAGAGCAAACCGGGGAAGGAGACCAGCTTCGCCGCGGTTTGCTCTCGCGTTCCCGGAGCCACCCAGCAAACCGCAGGGAAGGAGACCTGCTTGCTCGGGGTTCCGGGACCGAGAGAGCAAACCGGGGAAGGAGACCAGCTTCGCCGCGGTTTGCTCTCGCGTTCCCAGAGCCACCCAGCAAACCGCAGGGAAGGAGACCTGCTTGCTCGGGGTTCCGGGACCGAGAGAGCAAACCGGGGAAGGAGACCAGCTTCGCCGCGGTTTGCTCTCGCGTTCCCGGAGCCACCCAGCAAACCGCAGGGAAGGAGACCTGCTTGCTCGGGGTTCCGGGACCGAGAAAGCAAACCGGGGAAGGAGACCAGCTTCGCCGCGGTTTGCTCTCGCGTTCCCGGAGCCACCCAGCAAACCGCAGGGAAGGAGACCTGCTTGCTCGGGGTTCCGGGACCGAGAGAGCAAACCGGGGAAGGAGACCAGCTTCGCTGCGGTTTGCTCTCGCGTTCCCGGAGCCACCCAGCAAACAGCAGGGAAGGAGACCTGCTTGCTCGGGGTTCCGGGACCGAGAGAGCAAACCGGGGAAGGAGACCAGCTTCACCGCGGTTTGCTCTCGCGTTCCCGGAGCCACCCAGCAAACCGCAGGGAAGGAGACCTGCTTGCTCGGGGTTCCGGGACCGAGAGAGCAAACCGGGGAAGGAGACCAGCTTCGCCGCGGTTTGCTCTCGTGTTCCCGGAGCCACCCAGCAAACCGCAGAGAAGGAGACCTGCTTGCTCGGGGTTCCGGGAACGAGAGAGCAAACCGGGGAAGGAGATCAGCTTGATTACCAGAGACTTCCTCCTTCCACGGAGGTCAAGAAAAGCGCTGGTAAGTGTTTACATTGGATTACCAGCGCTGGATCACCAGCGCTGGATCCTCTACACCCGAGACAAAACGGGAGTACGGCCAGCGCTGCAAACAGGGAGTTGCAGCGCTGGTGATGCCCTGCAGATGTGTACACCTTCAAAGTTGCAGCGCTGTAACTCCCTCACCAGCGCTGCAACTTTCTGATGTAGACAAGCCCTCAGACTAACAAATAAAACAGCTGCCAGGTGCTGAAAGTTAACACTGTACCTGAAACTGGAGCTGTGGCTGAATTATTTATTGAAATTCCATGACTTTATTTGCACTGTTAAAAGCCAGGCAAACTTGCAGCTATTGTAATATATGGACTAAAGGAGTTTTTTTATGATAATATGAGAGCATTTCCTACCTAATCAGTTGGCCTCAATGCGAGCCATAATCAACCTTCATTTAACACTTGATCCTGTAGGTTGCTGAGCACCCCAAGAGAAGTGCTGACCATCTGCAATGCCTATTGATTTCATTGGGATTACAAGGGAACTCAGTAACTCCTTGGAGATGCTCAGCACTTTGCAGAATTAGACATTTCTATGCCATTCAGCCCCACTAAAGACAGAGGTGTTGCACAAGGTGTAAGTGAGTGAGTGCAGAGAGCTTAACCCTGAGCGGTGCAGAACATCTGTAACTCCAACTGAAATTGGTTTGAGATACAGATGCTCAGCACTCCTCAGTTTCAGATCCAGAATTTGGTTCAGTGTTTCCTTCTTGGTATCACTGTCTGTAGCGCATGTCAAGACACTCAGTAGGCAAATGATTTACTTTGGGATTAATATTTCTGTATGGGAGTATCTGGACCAATCCTCCTAGCAAAGTGAATACAAATATAACAAACAAATTGGCTGTTCTCTTGCTATGCACAGAGTAAACATAATAGGGTTTAGCATTGTCATAAACAAATGGTTAAGGGTTAATGTCTCTTTTACCTGTAAGGGTTAAGAAGCTCAGTAAACCTGGCTGACACCTGACCAGAGGACCAATAGGGGGACAAGATACTTTCAAATCTTGGTCAAGGGAAGTCTTTGTTTGTGTTTGTTTTGTTCATTGTTCGCTCTTGGGGCTAAGAGGGACCAGACGTACACCCAGGTGTTCCCAATCTTTCTGAATCAGTCTTTCATGTTACAAAATAGCCAGGCAAGGCGGATTAGTCTTATGTTTGTTTTCTTAACTTGTAAATGTGTCTTTTTGCTGGAAGGATTTTTACTTCTGTTTGCTGTAACTTTGAATCTCAGGCTGGGTGGGGGGCGGAGTCCCTGTAGTCTATATGAATCTGAGTACCCTGTAAAGCATTTTCCATCCTGATTTTACAGAGATAAATTTTACCTTTTCTTTCTTTAATTAAAAGCTTTCTTTTTAAGAACCTGATTGATTTTTCCTTGTTTTAGAATCCAAGGGATTGAGTCTACTCACCAGGAACTGGTGGGGGTAAGAAGGGGGGGGTGATTAATTCCTCCTTGTTTTAAGATCCAAGGAGTTTGGATCGGTGTGAAACTTCCCAAGGCAACTCAGGGAGGGGAAAGTCTGGGGGGAAAAGGAGGGAATGGTTAATTTCTCCTTGTTTTAAGACCCAAGGTGTTTGGGTCTTGGGTTCCCCAGTGAAGGTTTTAGGGGAACAGAAGTGTGCCAGACACAGACTTCTGGCTGGTGGCAGCGTTACCAGATCTAAGCTAGGAATTAAGCTTAGAAGGGTCCATGCAGGTCCCCCACATTTTTACTCTAAAGTTCAAAGTGGGGGAAAAAAACCTTGACAAGCATTCATGAGGATGTATGTGCATCTTTAGTGCTTTCTACTAGGCAGATATACTCTATTTTGTTCATCTGTCCATTTATACAGATGCAGGCTGAAATTCACCCATGTACCAACACAAAGTCTTTCCGCAAATAAAATGGGTTTACGTGAGACTTAAGTAGAGCATAGTGGTTTCCAATGGTCATCTACACAAGGATGAATCATATCCTGGTTGGATATTATACCAATTCAGAAAGAAAATTATGAATTTGTAAATATAAGTATCTGAATACCAGACTCTAAGAGTTATGCTCATCCAACAAGTGAAAAGAAACATACCATGTGACTTGTGTCCAAGACAGCTTGATTTTTCAGTATCAAATAACTGATAGAGGAGAAGTCACAGACACACAGTTAGTTACAGAAATTGGCCAATGAGTATTTTGAATAAAGAATAAGTTTGAGAAAAGTGGGATCTTGTTAGGATATAGATATTCAGACCTGTCTGCAAAGGCCTATAAGTTAAGAAATTAGGTGTATTCTTATCACTTAGTTAGTTATACAGGTATAAAGGAAAGAATCAAAAGTCACTGTCTGTCTGTGCAATGGCCTTCTCTTACTGTGACAGTCTGAGACCTGGTTCTTCAGCTAAGCAGCCATAAACTGGGAGATGTATGGTCACATCCTCACATTCCAAACTAGTCATATTAAAATAAGGCAATCTGGGGCTGTTAGGAAGGTGATTCGATCAATCACCTCCAGAGAAAGGGAAGAGCCTAAAACATGTAAAAGAAAATTTAGTTTGATAGTTTTCTGTCTGGTAAGAACTCACTTATCAATAGACACAGCTGGACAACCTTTATGTCTGTATAAATGTAGTTGTAAAACCCTTAGGTCTGTATAGATGTACTTGTGAAATCCTCACTTTTGTATTGTTTTGTATGTTTATTTGCATGGTATCTGTCTGGTTCTGTGATTGTTTCTGTCTGCTGTATAATTAATTTTGCTGGGTGTAAACGAATTAAGGTAGTGGGATATAATTGGTTAGCTAATCATGTTACAATATGTTAGGATTGGTTAGGTAAATTTTAGTAGAATGATTGGTTAAGGTATAACTGAAAATATTACTATATAAATTAGGGGCAAACAGGAAGTAAGTTGGGATTCAAAAATAAGGAAAAGGAACTTGAATTTAAGCTTGCTTGAAGTTCACCCCAATAACCATCGAATTGTTTGCACCTTTGGACTTCGGGTATTGTTGCTCTCTGTTCATGCGAGAAGGACCAGGGAAGTAGGTGAATGAAGGAATAAGCTCTCTAATACATCTGTCTATGCACCAAAAAGGTGAAACTTTTATAAACTATTATTAAATATTTTATTTTTTCATAAAATCATAAGAGTTAGAGATGGAAAAACTATTAGATCCATCAATGGTCTTTGGAACAGACTTCTAGTATATTCTCCCTGGCAATAAAGGGTTGTTCCCTACAGTACTTTTTCTAATATATTGTCTAGTCCATTTTTAAATGCCCCAATGCAATTTCTGAAACTTCCCTTGAGAAACTTCTTCACAGTCTAATCAGAACTCACTCAGAGGACTGTTGCCTTGATGCTCAGCCTATTTTCTCTCTCTTTTCAATTCATCCCATTACTCCCAGCTATGTTCTTTGTACCTCCTTGAATAATTCTTCTTCCTTAATGTTTACACCCTTCAAATATAGTCTCAGTTATGCCTTCAGCAAGCTACCCAATGGCCTCTACATCTTTCTCCTCTGACTTTGTCTGCAAGTCCCTTGAGCATGCTGTCTATTACTGTTGCCTCCACGTTTTTTTTTTTTACCTTTAACTCGCTCCTGGACCCCAATCACTGCTATCCATTAAGAACACTTACTGATCTCATCATGGTCATAACCAAAGGCCTGGTGTATCTCAGAACTCTACCCTTAATCCTCTCCTCCCTTCCCTCTACATCTGGGTGACCTAGTCTATTCATATAGCTTCATCTACCAACTCTTTGCTGATGGCACCCAAATCTACCTCTCCACCTCCATCCTCTTCCCTCCTTTAGCTGTCACATCACTGACTCTTTTTTTGGACATCTCCACCTAGCTGTCCCACGAACAATTGAAATTCAATTAGGTGGAGAGAGTAGATCTACCTACTGTCTCTGCTCCATCTCTGCTGCTATGTTCCCTCACCTGTCTGTCACTTACGCTTGTACCTTCAGTGTCCCAGTCAACTCCTCATTGGCCTGGTCTACAGTGGGGAGGGAGTCGATGTAAGATACACAACTTCAGCTACGGGAATAGCGTAGCTGAAGTTGACGTATCTTATTTCGACTTACCTCCCGTCCTCACAGTGTGGGATCGACAGCCGCAGCCCCCCACCATCGACTCCGCTTCCGCCTCTCGCCCTGGTGGAGTTCCGGAGTCGACGGGAGCGAGTTTGGGGATCGATCGATTTATCGCGTCTAGATGAGACGCGATAAATCTATCCCCGATAGATCGATCGCTACCCGCCGATCTGGTGGGTAGTGTGGATGTACCCTTTGTGTTTTACCAAGTTCCACCCATATCCAGTACCAAATCCTGCTGATTCTTTCTATGTCATCCCTCTAGAATCCCTTATTATTAATTATGATTTGTATTACCATAGTACCTAGGTCCACACTGGACTAGAAGATGTGCAGATACAGAACAAAAAGATGGTCCCTGTCCCCAGGAGCTTACAATCTAAGTCTAATCTTTCCTCTCCATCCAGGAGTTCAGATGCCAGAGTGAATGGTGTGGATACTAGAAACTAAATAGTGCAGAAAACCCTACTACAAAAACACTGGTGTGTGCTCTGGTCCTCTCTCAATGCAACTGCTGCAGCAATCTCCTTCTCACTTCACAGTCCTCCACTCCCCCAAAATGCTGCTGTCAAAATCATCTCTCTCCTACTGCTCTCAAGCCCCTTTGCAATTTTTGTGACCATCTATATCAAATCCAAGCTCCTCTTCCTCAAGTCATTCCACAGCTTTGCCTCTCCTCTGTTTCTCAGCTCCCATTTCCTCCTACTCCCATCTTCATAGATCCCGAGGGCAGAAGGGACCATTGTGATCATCTAGTCTGGCCTCTAGTATAACAGGCCATAGAACTTCCCCCAAAAAATTCCTAGAGGAGATCTTTTAGAAAAAAATCTAATCTTGATTTTAAAATCGTCAGTGATGGAGAATCCACCATGACCCTTGGTAAGTTGTTCCAGTGGTTAATTATTCTCACTGTTAAAAATTTATGCCTTATTTCCAGTCTGAATTTGTCAAGCTTCAACTTCTAGCCATTGGATCATGTTACATCCTTCTCTGTTAGACGGAAGAGCCCACTAGCAAATATTCCCCACGTAGGTACTTATAGACTGTAATCAAGTCCCCCTTAACCTTCTCTTTGTAAGGCTAAATAGATTGAGCTCTTGAGTCTGTCGCTATATGGCATGTTCTTTAATCCTTTAATCATTCTCGTGGTTCTTCTCTGAACCCACTCCAATTTTTTTGTATTTTATGCTTTGCTCACTTAGCTTATCCTACTGCTCCCTTTGTTTACATCACACACTTGTGGCTCTGGATCTCTTCTCACAGCCCTAGCCCTGGAACAGCCTCCCTCTTCCTGTGTGCCAAGCTCTCTGCCCTCTTTCAAAACCTTCCTCTAACTCAATTCTCAGCCAACATTCCAGCCACTAATCACTGCGTTGGCACTAACCTCTGCCATGCCCTCAGCTAACAAACAAATACACTTTTAAAACAAACCCAAACTGTATTATGCAAGACAATTCAAAAGACTGCAACTCAAGACAATCATTTCTTCTTCCCCTGCTTCTGTTTCCCCTCAATCCCCACCCACTGGTTAATCTGTCAAATTTACTGTCGGCCCTTATATACACCATGCTAATAAGGCACTGTAGATTATATTTTGTTGCTCTTCTCTGAGATTCCTTCCTCCCCATTTGCCAATATCTTGGTGCTGGAGATTGGTGCTGGCAAAAGCGCTCTGAAAGTTTTGTGAAAGCTATTCGAAAACTATTTAAAACTAACAGTCTGCTGGAGAACTTAATGTCTGATCTCCTGTTATCATTTAAGTACTCTAGGGAGCTGGGTGGCTCAGTGGTTTATTAATGAGATACAAAGCATTCAGTGGTTCAAATAAAGGCAGGTTGGTAGGGCTACAAAGTTCTCTATCAGTTAATGGTTGTTTGGTGACCTACAAAAATAAGTTGACAAGTTCAGTCTAGCTCCCTGTAGACATTTGTCAGCACCATAAATTGGTACAACTGATGAAAGTCTAAGCGGGCAGAGAACACGGACTCAGCGTTTGGAGACAGGACTACCCTCTATATAATGTGTTTTTTCAGGAGCACCCTGTCACTGTGCTACTAAAAACACAAAAGCCCAAAATAGAGTTGCATGACTTTGCATATGTCGGGGTTTTTCATTAGATAGGATGGAGAGGGGTTTTGAAAGGAAGGGTAATCTTGTGCTTAAAGCAATGGACTGGGATTTAGACTGTATCTACAGTTTGAGCTGGAGGCATAACTTCCCGTTTGAGGAGCTGGCCTGCTAGCACTCATCTGAGACGCTAGGTGTGTACTTGGGGTGGCTAGCCCCACCCACTGCCAGAGCTACACTTTTTGTAGTGCAGCAACTCAATCAGAGCTAGTGCGGTTATGTCTCCTGGAGCTGGAAATTACACCTTCCAGCTCAAGTGTTGGCATACCCTTAGGAGAGCCGGGTGCCCACTACACACTTCCAACAAGACCTTGGGCACGTCACAACCTCTGTGCCTCCATTCCTCATCTGTAAACTTGGGATAATAATACTTCCTTTCTCCGGCTCTTTATCTGTATTGTCTAATCAGACTGTAAATTCTATGTGTCTGTACAGCACTTATGGGCCCTGATCTTGGTTATGGCCTCTTGGTGCTCCTGTAATACAAACAACTAATATAATTAATGATGCATCAATTCTGGGGCAAAGCTTTCTAAACAATAGTGTGGTTTAGAGCTTGATCTGAACACACTCAGGCTAGGGTCAGGGCAGGTGCATATTGACAGAGCTGTGTGAGGAGCTTGCTGTGCTGTTTCCTATGCTGTATTTCTCTTGGGAGACACAGAGGATTTCAGGCTTCTGTGCTATCAATCTAGTACCTTTCACAGACCACGTATATATTTTTATTGTTTACCAGTTGTACAAACAGAACTGTTAACGTAAGCAGCTTCTTTGGCAGCTTTGTGTTTTATCCTGTGTGCTCATTAGAGCTAGATGAGAGCGAGAGCACAGATTTTCAAAGAATCTTATTACAAAGGTTATAAACGGTAGCTGTTAACACGCTGTTTGAAGCATGTGCGCCAAACATCAGCTGTGCAGAGCTTATTAGAACATCACATGTCACTCAAATGTTTAAGAAGCTGGGATTCTCCCAAAGGGTTTACATTTTCTAATGCGTAATATACTTCTATAGACAAGTAGGCACAACTCAGGCATACCATTGCTTCAGTCTGGCACTTGGGAAGGAAGTATATAGTCAACTTCAACCTGTGAAAACTGCAAAATAGAAAAGCCTATAGTGGGGCCTGATGATAAAAGGGAGTTGAGGGCCACTGAAAACACCCTGATGAAGTGCTCTGACAAAAATAAAAGGACTATGCATAAACAGCTAAACACAGCAAAGCTCCCGTTGCCAGGGTTCATATAACCTCTGAATATTTTCTAGAGTTCTCCCTTTCGTTACTCAGGGCCGGGTTTTAAATGACGTAGTGTTATATATTAAACAAGCCACACAGACCATCCTTTGCACAATAAATCAGCAACAATGATTCATGACAAAAGAAATGGAAGTGAAAAAAAGTAATTTCCTCCTCATATGCGGCCGTATCTCTTTGAGGTAAGCTGCCCATTCAGCAGGTGAAAGCCAAAAGGAAAGCAGAGCACAACGTGCCTCCTGACCACCACAAAGGGAATCAGAATCTAGAAAAGCACTGGCAACAATAGCACCACCTCTGTCATAAGCTTTCTCTCGATTTCAGTTGTTTCAGACAATGCACAGGTACCGAGAGTGGACCTGAAACAGCAACTGCTGTATGCATCGGACACCAGTGTTCAGAACATTTGATTATTTGAGTGCAGAAATATGGAGAGAAGTTGCTTAGAAATTAATCAAGAGGTCAGTCACATCTGCAAGAAGATGCCACATAATAAAAATATCTTCTGTAGTATTTTTATCAATAGGACTTAGTATGTTTCACAAAATTGGGTAAATGTCATTATAACCATTTCACAGGGGAAGAGACAGACACTGAGACATGAGGGGACCTTAGTGAAGGTCATAGAGCAGGACACAGCCAGAAGCACAACCCAGTCTCTTCATTCTGAATCAATATCTTAGCTACTCCCTTAGCTCAGCCACAAGGGCCTTATCCTGCTCACTTTCCCCTTAAAGACCCATGCCATGCTTCCTATAGAGAATAGAGTAGACCTGTATATACATATTTCCTATTGTTATTCTGCTTCCCCTTACCTATGTCTACTTGACTATTTCCCCATTAGATTGTTAGCTCCTTGAAGCAATGACTGGCCTTTTTTGAATGTTTGTAACATGGCTAGCAAATCCATCACTGATGCTCTCATAAATAAACATTACCTAATAATAATAAATAATAATAATAATAATAATAATTAATAAATGATGAAGGTTCCGAGTGAAGAGCCATGGAGAATGAGGCTTTCCGGTTACTTATCGAAAAGGGATGGTACAGAAAATTTCCATGTCCCACCAAGATACCGCAACCCTAGTTTGGAAGAACCTCTTCTGGGTTTTAGGGTAATTAATTCTATAGGTTGGTTCTATAGGTCAGTTTCACTGACTACCAAAAAAAAAAAAAAAAGAGCCAACAAAGTAAACTATGATGGTAGGCTTTGTGATACATCCATGTGGATATTGACATGGTGCCTGTCATCTTGGCATCCAGCACTTACAGTCAGATTTTCAAAGGATTTAGGTGCCTAAATGTGCAGACAGACACTTAGTGGGAATTTCAGAAGCACCTGAGGTGCTTTTGAAAATCCCAGTAGGTGTTTATCTGCATCCTTTGGTGTCCCAATACCCCTGAAAATCTGTCCCTCAGATACTATGATAAAGGTCATATAAATATTGAGCTAGACAGTAACTGAATTGAAACCATCTCGTCTTTACACACAAGACACTGAGGGAGACTTTAAAGAGACACAAATGGGCTCTGAAAATCTCTATCATCACATAACAACTTTGATCACTTCTATCCAGAGTTGGTTCATAACCAGTGATCTAGAAGTGAAAGGTTTCTAGTCCAATTAGCTGTCCTTTGAACCAGGCAGTTCCCCTTTTAACACTGTTTTAATTTACTTCATTTTTGTGAACTCAGGTTTGCCAAGGCCTCCTCTAAACCACAAACTCAAACACAGAATCACAGAAATCTAGGGCTGGAAAGGACCTTGACAGGTCATCAAATCAATGTCCTGCCCTCAGGCAGGACCAAGTAAACCTAGGCCATCCCTAACAAGTATTTGTCCAATTTGTTCTCAATAGAGATTCCACAATTTCTCTTGGAAGCCTATTCTAGAACTTAACTACCTTTTATAGTCCTAATGTCTTTCCTAGAAAGAGCATAGATTTTAAGACTAAAAGAGACAACTAGATCTTCTAGTCTGACTTCCTGTATAAAACTGACTATAGAATTTCAGCTAGTCACTCCTGTATTGAGACCAGTAACTTGTGTCTGACTAGAGCAGTGAGTCTCAAACTTCTTTACCGGCGATCCCTTTCACGCAGCAAGACTCTGATTGTGACCCCCTTAATAAATTAAACACACTTTTTAATATATTTAACACCATTATAAATGCTGGAGGCAAAGCGGGGTTTGGGGTGAAGGTTGACAGCTCGCGATCCCTCAATGCAATAACCTCATGACCCCTGAAGGGTCCTGATCCCTAGTTTGAAAACTCCTTGACTAAAGCATATCATCTAGAAAGACAACTAGCCTTCATATGAAGAGATCAAAAGATCGTTTGTTCCTATGGTTAATCACCCTCCCAGTTAATACTGCGAGCCTTATTTCTAATTTGAATTTATTTGGCTTCAGCTTCCAGTCATTGGAGCTTGTTATGCTATTCACTGCTAAAATAAAAATCCCATTAGCACCCAGAATTTCGGCCCCCATGGAAGTACTTACAACCATAATCAAGTCATCTTTTGATCTTCTTTTAGATACGCAAAACAAATCAAGCTCCTTGAGTCTATCCCTATAAGGCATTTTTCTAGTCCCTGAAATCAGTTTTGTAACTCTTCTCTATACCATCTGTAATTTTTTGACAAAATGGTGATTTGTGCACTGGAAATGGCTAGAAAGAGCACAAGCCATCCTAAACCTTGACCCTTGACTTTTAGCAAAGGCAGAAAGTACGTGGCTTTTTTTTAACTATTGTAGGTTTTAAAATGTATTATTATTTAATATTTGGACTACAGAATCACCTAGATACCCCGATCAGGATCAAGTATCAGTTGTGGTAGGTACTGTACAAATACTACAGAAAATGTGCTTCCTACCCCTAAAAGTTTAGAAAGTGTAACCTAATGGAGATAGCCTTGGACTGGAATTCAGGAGACCTGGGTGCTATTCCCAGCTCTGCCACTTGCCTGCTCAGTGACCTTGGATAAGTCACTTTGCCTCTCTGTGGCTCAGTTTCCCTGTCTGTAAAATGGGGGTAATGATACTAACCTCCTTTAATAAAGTGCTTTGAGATATACTGATGAAAAGTGCTATATAAGAGCTAGACCTTATTAACTATTATTATCTAAGGCTTCATTCCTGCAAAGAGAATCACATGCACAACCCTCTGCACATGTGCAGAATCTTACCAAGTCAACGAGGCTCCACGCTGGTGCAGAAATATGCCTGTGTGGTTCTCTTTGCAGGATCAGGGCCTAAGAGGTGTTTTCAGTAGATATCAGTGCATGAGGGAGGGTTACATGGCTTTTAATAGGCCCCAGAGTATTTACAACTAACTAAAAATAAAATCAAAGCAACTGCAGAACCTTTAAACGCCTCTGGCTTTCTAATCTATTTAAAATATTTTGCTTCTGAACTGAAAGCAGTTGTTGAAATTAATTGGTAAATGTCTTTAATGCTGAAGCTTGTATATTGCTGGATTAGTTTATTATAAAATAAGCTCAGCTCCCAGGAGACTGCAGCCCAACTCAGCACTGCATTCTTTGGAGATGATCAGCTTTTTTCCATGTGGCAGAGCATAATGGTTGTATGATATTATTATCAGCAGGTCTTAGAATAGGTCTACTAATTTTCATGGTCCACAGAGACTGTGAGGTGGGAGTGTCTCAATGCAAAGGTATTATTACCCAAATCAACCAAATTTCCCTTTGCATGCAAACTAGATTCTCAATGTAGCAAGCAGGTGTAAAGGTTTCATGCAGCCAGAGCAAGAACTGCTGATAAGTGGGACCCTGAGTCATGACATTTTTCATCAGCTCTTTCATAAGCCTTGAGGAAACTTGATGAGTTCAAGAGAACTACCAAAAATAGCCTGGAAGTGGCTTCTTTATAGTTTGGCTCATGTAAGGAAATGTGGAATGATTTAATGTTCCCATTTATTATACTATCTGCAAGGTCAAATTGCACTAAAATCAGCGTGGGCCTTGGCCCTTTTTGTGAACATTTATACTACTGGAAAAGTACAAAAGATTAAATAATAAGGATATTTATTTTCTGGCACATTGTAGGATAATAATAGGGTAATAAATGTCAAGGCCTCTGCGCTATGCATCAGGCACATGCTGATCATGGGCATGAAATTCTGTCATCCACTCAGCACACAAAATTATGACTATTTATCATGAAAAGAAATTTAGCAAAGCGGATTAACACCTTTTGGGCCAGTTTCATCCTTAGTGTAATGCTATTTAAGTCAATGGAGTTACATCACAGATGGTCTGACCCTTTCTGTTGTATGGATGTAGAGTCAAATTAAGACATTGCTTCACAACTCTCCTAAATTACACCCCTTTACTGTTATTTTTGCCAAGTTTTATAAAGCACATTTTGGAAGCCTCAAAGCACTTTACAGAACTGCACACTAAGCACAGATAGGCACGACTTCACTTCACTCAGCCCTCAAATGCAACCTGGGTGGTGGAATGGAGTAATTTTATAACAGCTTGCAGGAACATTGCACAACAGTTGGAGAATGTAAATTGGAAATACCACATCCATTTCAGAATATAATTGTCCAAGCTGGATTTCAGCAGTGGGGTCACTAAACTTAGTTCTATTAAAGGTGCCAGGAGATCTTGAAGAATCACATACTGTCAGAACTTTGGCTTGATATCTTGAAAACAGCACCCCTTAAATTAACACAGTGCAGTGCCACTTTGTCTATCTGTGGCTCCTATTTCCATAACATCTGAGCCCTTCACAGTCGTTAATATATTCATCCTCACAACACCTCTGTGACATAGGGTCGTCCTTTTACAAATAGGGAACTGAGACACGAAGAACTTAAAGAACTTGCCCAAGATCACACAGAAAGTCTGTGGCAGAGCGGGCAATAGAACCCAGGACTTCTAAGTAGCCGGCCAGTTCCCTAACCACTCAGATGTCCTTCCTTGCTGTTAAACCAACCCACTGGTTTAGTATTGACTCAGAAGAAATCCATTTATGGACTCACTAGCCTCACTTCCTATAGCAAATAGGTGTTCTTTATAGGTCTCCCAGCCACATGTTGATCAAGCACCATCCTGTTTTATTTGGGATTTAAAAACAGTGAAACGGCTGCTTATCCTGCCACAAATGAGACAGGAAGAACAGAAAACAATGTGTGATATTATAGTAACACTTGAATTTTCCCCTACAGTTTATTCACTTTCAAAATCCATTAAGACCCTGTGTGGATGTTCTCATTCAGAAGCAAAATGGGCTTGCCAAAGGTTTGATCTACACTAGGAACTTGTACCCAGGCAACCGCGAACAGCAACTGGTCCAGGTGAACTCTTACCTCCGAGTCCATTCATATGAATGTTCCGTTTAGGAGTATGAAGCACCCAGATGAGGTGGAATGAGAACTGAACCCCCTGTTTGGAATAAACATCTATGACTATAATTGCATGTGGCCACCATTAACAACGACCTAGGGCCCAGTCCTACACACACTTATGCATATGAATAAGTTTGCTCATATGAGTGCTCGTACTCAGGTCAATGGGACTACTCATCTGAGTCAAGCTGCTTATGTGCACAAGCAATGACAGGATCAAATTTTTGGGACAGCAAAATCACCCTAGTTTTAATAAACAGCAATGCCAATATTTTCAGCAAATCCACTTTGAAGTTTCTACTGAGCTACTCCCCCTTTGTTATGTTGCATTGATTGTCATTGTTGAATGACTGCCCCTCGTGTGTCTGAAAACACATACGGCAGTGGAAGGCAAACTTTATCCTTATGAAAATGCATAAAGCACAGGAAACCCACTCTGGGAGCCACCCTCTAGTGAAAAAAGATTTTCAAGGAAACCAGCAATAGTTCCCAGAAACATCAATACTAAGATAACATGATTTTACAAACCTAGAAATATCACAGTGCTAGCACTTGTGCTTGATGAAGAGCTCAGATGGCAGGATCCCTCTAATATTTTGACAACACTAACAAATATTGTAGAATGGAAAGTTCCAAATAATTTTTATTTGAAAATGTTGAAACATTAATTTTGGGTGAGTTTGACACTGATCTGCTGGGCTGCATGGAAGTTGTAGTTCAGGTACCTCACACCTCCATTCTTCTCCATGGGTCAGGCTCTCTGTGTGAGCTACATCTCCCATGAGGCATCTTGGTCAAATGAAACCCATGATGCACCATGGTGACTGAACCAGAGAGAAGACTGTAATGCATCACAGGAGATGTGGTCCAGCCAGGAAGCAAAGCCAATAGAGGAGAATGAGGCATACAAACTACAACTCCTATAGGTGGACACAGATTCCAGTTCAACTACCCCAAAATGAAATGTTTTGATTTCTGTAGGCCCAACCAGAAACCATTTTTTTTTTCAAATGGAAAAACTGAAAAATTTCAGCAACATAATTTCCCAAGGAAAATTTAAATTTTGAGGAAATTGCATTTTCTGTCAAAATAAATTTTTTAACCAAAGGAAAACTCCCAACCAGCTCTATTTTTCAACAACTTTTCTCCGATTTATGATTTTGTTTTGTTTCATGTACTGTCCAAATAGAATCCTGTCCCTAAAGGACCAACGCTCTGCAAAACAAGTTATAAAATAATTATTGAAATGCTAGAACAGAATTTATTCCCAGAGAACCTCTTACTAAAGACTCCTAAGGAGCTACTCTGCATTCATGTTCAGGCATCACTAACTAGTCTAGTGCAAAATGGCATTGATGTATCGAAAGTCTGATCAGTTACAGGAAATTCTGCCCTAAGGTGATATTAGACAATATCATTCACCATGGCTTAGAATCTTGAAAAGCAGCTGAATGCTTCTAATTACTTTTCCTTCACTATAATGGCTTTTCATTCTTCATTTAAGTCTAGCATTTTAAAATTGAAGTAAGACATTCTAGGAGGATACTGTGATAATGTTTCACCTCAGCACAGCCAGAGAAGTTGAAGACAAATTTCATCCCGCGACTTCAAAAATGCATTTGTCTCAATCATCACGCCCAGCTGAGTCTCACTGACTATTGGTAACAGAGATGAAGTGTTGTCTAGTGGCTGGAGCATGGGACTTGGCAATAAGGAGTACTGAGCACTATTCTAGATTGGCACTGATTTGCTGCGTGATGCTAGGCAAATCACTCAGCCTCTCAGTGCCTTTGTTTGCCTTTATTTAAAATGGGAATCAACATACTCACCTGCCTTCATGGGCTGTGAAGATTACAAACATTTATCAACTAAAGAACCATACACCAACTTCACCAGAGCTGCCAGATTTAGAGTGGGGAGCATATTGCATAATCCAAAGAGACAGAGCAGTATGCCTGCTCCTATTGTGTTGTGTTTTGAGGCGCTTGGGAGGAATTGTGCTTCCTGAGGCACACAATCCTTTCCTGAGCTTTCCTCTTGGAATGGTGCAACTCCAGCCCAATAAGGGCCTGTGCCTAAATGCCACAGTCAGTCTCGTTTATTTTTGATTACTTTGTCAAGACTATAACAAGATTAAAAAAGAACTAGATAAGTTCATGGAGGATAGGTCCCTCAATGGCTATTAGTCAGGATGTCCCTCGCCTCTGTTTCCCCGAAAATGGGAATGGGTGACAGGAGATGGACCACTGGATGATTACCTGTACTGTTCATTCCCTCTGGGGCACCTGGCATTGGCCACTGTCAGAAGACAGGATATTGGGCTTGATGTACCTTTTGTCTGACCCAGTATGGACATTCTTAGGTTCTTATGTCAAGTATCATCATCTTCCTGTGGCTCATTGAAGGGATGCAATTTGACAAAGCTCATGCTAGCTGAGGCAAAGAAAGTGTGATGCACCTAAACTCAGGACTAGGGACCTGATTCAATGCATTGAAGTCAGTGGAAATAAATACTCCAGTTGACTTGAAAGGACTGTGCATCCAGCCCAAAAGCCAGGCATACCCAGCTCTCACTGACTCCCTCTGTGCCTTCATTCAAGTCTTAGCTGAGTAAACAAGCTACATTTATATTTGAACTTCCTTTCATTCATGTACCAAACCAACACCAAGCACTTTATCCACTGTCTGTTTCTGCAACCGATGGCAAATAATTTGAAAAGCCTCTCAGCTGTAAAATGAGGATAATAATTCTGAGGGCTTGGAAGGATTAGTTTGCTGATGTCTCTACAGCCCTTTGAAGAATGAAGTGCTAGACAAGGGTTAAGGATGATTGCTTTTGGAATGATCGAAAGTCTTTTTACCAAAGCAGTCACTGCACAGCTTTTTGCCAAAAATGATTTCGCAGAGCCAGCCAAGCGAGCTGATAAGGACTTTTGATTTCTGAGCATGAACTGGTGCACTTTCTGATGACTGTTTTGGAAAGGTTCCTTGTATATTTTTGGGATGCTATGTCAAATGATCCCTATGACATTTACTGTTCTGGAACAGCCTCAGCAGAGCTGTGAACTGCCAGTAAATGTTTCCCTAGGACAATTATTGGAACTTCACTGTCATCACTGAACTATGACACAAACTGATAAGAGGTATGACTGCTTGTATAGGGATGGCACAGGAGCACTGGCTGCAGAAAACACTCAAGTCTACTGACTACCTCAGCTAGAGCTTCCACGCACTACTGCAGTATAAACAATAATAATCATGAATTCCCTCAGTTCTTCATTATCAGGTTAAAAAAACCCACTATAAGTACACAATTTATCTATAAGGATAATAATGTTAGACTAGACTCGGGAAATAATTGGGAGACAGGACTTAAGTAAGAGATCTTGAATAGTCTTATGGTTCAGGCTATTATTTTGGTGTGGTGGTCATGGTGTCCACAGTAATTATGAATTTGAGTAAAATCTGTGACCCACACAGTGGCAACTCTTGGCCGGTCGAGCTGAGCCCAGCTCCCAGCATTGCAACCTGGCCTACTTAGTCACTGCACCACTCCAGTTTGGTGCATCTGCTCCTCTATAGATGGAGATGGAGGGTCAGACACGCCAAACCTGAGTGGCATTGAAACGCCACTCAAATTTGGCCTTCTGACCCTCCATCTCCATTTCTATTGGGGCAGATGCACCAAATCTGAGTGGTGGTGTGACCATGTGGACCAGGTTGCAATGCCCTGAGCTGGGAGCCAGAGCCAGGCCTGTGGGTCAGAAGCCACTGCTGCAGGATGTGTGTGGGGTGGGTTCACCCTCCTACCACTCCCCCACTTGCCCCCCACCCCTTTCTATGAAAATATGGTTGTTTTCCCACACCTCTGCTGTGAAATTTATTAAAAATGTGTGTGCTAAAATTGTACGCCAAGTTAAGGTAGATGCTTGTTAAAATCCCACCCTTAACTTTCATGACCCTAATTCTGCAAGCATTTAATCATATGTTTAAGCCCATCCATATTCAGCAAAGCATGTAAGCATGTGCTTAACTTTAACCATTTTTTCAGATGTCATTAAAATCTTCAGCGCATATTTGTAGTTAGTGACAAATGTTTTTTGGGGTTTTTTTTTTTGCTGAATAGGGATGGACTGCTTAATTGGGACCTACACTGTTACCTTCAAAGCCAGCAATGACACAGCCATGCAGTCACATGGAGTTGAGATTTCAGTAGTAGGAACAATCTTCCAAAGTGCTGAGTGCCTCTTGGAAGGTGACTTTAATTTGAATTGAAAGACCTCATATTTTACAGGAGCTGTATTCAGCATCTCACAGCATTAGGCTCTTATGGAGAGAAGGATGAAGTTCACCCTGTACATACGGCCAGTACAAACTCTCTGTACCACTTATGTCCAATTTGCATCCTCAACAGAGGATCTAAGCAGGTCTAAAAACCTGACCTCTGAGGAAAGATTGAGAAAATTGGGTTTGTTAGTCTGGAGAGGACAAGACTGGGCGGGGACATGATAACACTCTTCAAGTACATAAATGTTTGTGATAAAGAGGATGAGGATAAATTGTTCTTACCCACTGAGGACAGGATAAGAAGCAATGGGCTTAAATAGCAGCAAGGGTGATTAATGTTAAACATTAGGAACATCCTCCTAAATGTCAGGGTGGTTAAGCACTGGGACAGATTGTCTAGGGAGGTTGTGGAATCTCAGTCATTGGAGGTTTTTAAGAACAAGTTAGACAAACACCTGTCAGAGATGGTCTAGATAATATTTAGTCCTGACTCAGAGCATGGACCAGACTTGAGGACCTAGTGAGTCAGTTTTACATTTCTATGATTCTATAACTTTAAGGTTATGGCTACACTGCATCTGGGAGCAAACCTCTCAGTCCAGGTTCACAGAGTTGTTTTAGTGGGACTCATGCTAGTGCACTAAAATAGCTGTGTAGATGCTGCTTTGATATTGAGGTGTGGGCAAGAGCTCGGGTTCTCAAGCCCACATCATCCCCAGGCTTGAAAGCCCATGCTCCATTCCCAGCTGCAATGTCTACACAGCTATTTTTAGCGTGCAAGCAACAGCTATTTTTAGTGCACAAGAACCAGCCCCACTAATAAAATCTGTGGATTTAAGCTGGGAAGCTCACTCCCAGATGCAATGTAGACATACCCTAAGTGCTGAATATTAGGCCTTGTGATGATCCCTTGCACAGGGGACAATTTCTTTCAAAAGGAAAACTCCAGTTCAGGCCCCCTACTTGTTTTAAAGGTCCCTAGGTGTGACTGCAGGTTCCACATTTCTCCTGCAGCTGTTGATAGTAATGTCAAAATCCTGGCCACAAGAACGTTAGTAACTTGAGACCCAGTCCTGCTCCTGTGAAGAGATGGCTGAGCTTCCATGAGGTGCCTTGTGCCTTCAGCTTCCAGCTTGTTCAAAAGTATGCCCTTTGCTACTATCATAAACTCACATGGCCCTATTCTGTTCTCACTTAAATCAATAGGAAAACGTCTAGTGACTTGAACAGTGCAGGATCAGGCTCGTAACAGGTAAGCATTATTATGATGTATATTGGGGTAGGGCACAAAATGTCTTTCATGTTTTCCACATACAAAGGAAGCCTTGAAGAGAGTATGCGCTAAACCAGGGGTTCTCAAACTGGGGGTTGGGACCCCTGAGGGGGTTGGGAGATTATTACATGGGGGGGTCGCAAGCTGTCAACCTCCACCCCAAACCCTGCTTGCCTCGAAAAAGTGTGTTTAATATATTAGGAGGGTCCCACTCAAAGACTTGCTGTGTGAAAGGGGTCACCAGGAAAAAAGTTTGAGACCCAGTGCGCTAAACAGACTGTAACAGGGGGCTGGCGGGCCCAGGCTACTGAACTCTGATTACTAAAGAGCCACACCTGTGGTTTTTACTTTGTTTTGTTTTGTTTAATGGTCAAGTAGACTTGAGAGAATAGTGTAGACCAGGGGTAGGCAACCTATGGCACACATGCCGAAGGTGGCACGAGAGCTGATTTTCAGTGGCACTCACACGGCCCAGGTCCTGGCCACCGGCAGAGGGGCTCTGCATTTTAATTTAATTTTAAATGAAGCTTCTTAAACATTTTAGAAACCTTATTTACTTTACATACAACAATAGTTTAGTTATATATTATAGACTTATAGAAAGAGACCTTCGAAAAACGTTAAAATGTATGACTGGTACGTGAAACCTTAAATCAGAATGAATAAATGAAGACTTGGCATGCCACTTCTGAAAGGTTGCCGACCCTGGTCTATAGCCACCACCAACTAGAATTCCTAAATGCCTAACAGTTTATATTCTCTTTTTATGCTGTGTTTTTCAGGTAATGTAACAATGCCTTTCTAATACCACCCCATTTCCCTATTTTTATTAAACAATATAATTTAATTTTGTTACCATAAGCCATGCAAATTCCTCAAAAAGCTTTTCCCTTTATCAAAGCCCTTACAGACCCATAAAAGGTGATCAGTTGTTTCTTCTACCTCACAGCACACACATAGTCTATCTTTGCATTTGTTTATTCAGAAAAGACTTTTGTATAAACCAAAATGTCCAGTTAGTACTCTAAACAAAGTCACTTCATTTTTCCTTTCCAGACCCTGAAATATATCATTATCCTCAACTGGATAACTGCACAATTCAAAAACCTTCTTTTTTTGTTGCTCCAATTTTTTTTGCCATTCCTCTTTTAAATTTTTCTGTACTAGGTTTTTGAATTCTTGTTTAGTCAAGGATATTTCTACGTTGATCCTTTCATTTCTTATATCACATTTAGTTGCTTTGTCCATCATTTTGTTCCGTTATCTCAATATGTGCTGAGACTCAGACTAATGCTACATGTATTCCTATCTGTACTCACTCTGTTATTAGAAATATATTTCATTGATTAAACCACTTCTACATATGGAGACAGCTTTTTTATTGCCATAAGGCCTGATACTGAGAATGAAAAAATGACTGCTGCTGCTGGGCACAAAACCTAGATCCAGTTTAATGCTAGCATTATTGCTACTAGTTTGGCTGTCATGACGACTATAAACGCGGATATTCTTTTAGATGTACTAACTCCTAATTTTGGTATATAGTTTGCCACCCCTACTCCTGGTTTTTACATTTTTGGACCCATCTGCATATATTTGACAAAAATGACTCCAGTTCTCATCTATACATTGTTACACTTCATTTTTATAGCTATTGTCTCCTTTTGACCCTTAAATTTATAAAATAAATCTAAATCCATATTTGGACATATGGCTTTCCAGCCACAAGTAATTTCCCCATGACTACAAGTTTGGACTTTGTTTAGCATTTCCTTGTCTTTCAACTCCTATATCCACATTTTAACTTAAATGGCATGTGGCGTTCTAACACTGTGCACTATAATTTGCCTACTGAATTCTCAGAAATCCTCATATATTTGTTTGGTACTTTCATCATTGCAATTCCCATTCACTTTGGCCCAGAAAGTTAGGTCCAGTAGTTTCATTTGTAGCATAACTGGCATTTCACTAGCAGCTATCTGCAGCATGTGTATAAATATTGTAATAAATGCACTGCATGCCACTCATAGTGCCTGTGCTTCTAGTAAATCTAATATTTGAAGTTTCGATTTTGATGCTGACTCAAAAGCTTGGCAATCATAGTCAGTAACTGGTCTAATTAAGACTCTGTATGCATTTCAGCAGTGTTTTCTTATCCACACCCTCACAATTAGTCCCTTCAATACTTTCAACCAGATAGATCCTTCCTTTGTGTTTGCCTATTTATGATCTTTCCAAAGTAATTTAGTATCAGATATTACCCATAGGAATATAAGCCTTTTAAATACATTTATTTGTTCTCCACACAGATACAGTTTACATTCCTTTGTAGCTTTCCTTTTTGTAAAGATCAATCCTTTGGTTTTAGCAATGGAGAACTTGAAACCCCATGCATTTCCCTGTCTGAAGTCTCTCATAATATTTGGTTGATTCTCTTTTCTGCCACCTTATTATTCCTGCTCCTAATCCACAGAGTGCAATCATCTGCAAACAGAATGATACCTACCCAGGCACTTAGTTATTTTGGAATATCATTTATCATAATATTAAGTAAGGTGAAGTTGACAACACTTTCCTATGGTGTACCATTTTTAATATTTGACATAACTTCCCAACTGATTTACATGGTCTTTTTACTAAAAAATTATCTAATCCATCCATACATTCTTCCCCTTATCCTAGTGTACCTACTTTGTACAATAAGCCTTCCCTCCATAGCATGTCATACATTTTCAGTATCTAGAAAGACAGCTATCATGAAACCTTTGTTTCTCACATATTTGTGTATTTCAGTTTCTAATTTAACAATACAATGTTGCACCTTCCCTTCCTAAAACCGCTTTGCACCTTATCTATAATGCCATTATTTTCCAAATAGGCAACCAACCTTTCATTCACCATTCTCTCCATAAATTTTAGCCAGATAGTACATAAGGAATGTTGGTCTACAGGCATCCACTTTTGTGACGAGTTTGCTTGGTTTTTTTATTTTAATTACTACTGCATGTTTCTATCCTACCTGTATCATGGTTTGTTCCCATAATAGTATCATATAATTCCAAAAGATCTTCCTGAAAGCAGACTGAAGGTTATCTAAACATTATATTGCATGTATTACCTTTACTTGAGGATGTATTTTTGCCTACATCAATAACTTTCTCAAGTTCCCACATATAAAACCATTCATTCAGTGTAGTATCTTCATGTTTCCCCAACTACATAATCGTTCATGCCCCTCATCAATGAATTGCCTTGTAACTTGGCACAAAACTGCACTTTGATTTCATCATTACTCACCTTTCGGAAAGTTTGCTCAGACATCTGCTCACTCATTATTAGAGCTTCTATTTTGTCAGTTCCAGTAACACATGGGGTATAACTATACTTATTCTGAATTCCATTAATTCTTCTGATTTGCCTGTGTAATTCTGAGGTTTTGATATCTTTATCTAACTTCCCACAATACTCCCTCCAACACCTTCTAATTTTTTTCTAATTCTTTGTGCTATTGCCTTACGACTTGTATTCTTTATTAGCTTTACAAGATTTTATATATTTTTCGCTTTCTTGCGAGTTTTGTTCCTTTCTTTAATTGCCATTGTACCCTTCTCATTTCACTGTGCACACCCAAGCTGAATCGGGGAATTCCTTATAAAGAGCTGCAGGATGTGGCTGATAGGAGAAGGAAGCCAGGGCTGCAGTCAGAAAGGGCTGGGACTACTGGCTTTGGGTGGTGTAGACTGGGACAAAGGATGAGCTCTGTAAGTGGCAGAGGAAGCAGGGCTGACTTTTTTGTGTTATGGTTAAGGACTTTGTTTTGGGGACTCTCTGAGGATTATCTGAACCCGCCCGGGGGGGCTGTTGGCCACAAGAGAGACTGTGTGGCAATCTAAGTGGCCTGTAAGTGGGGGCTAACAGGGGCAAAGGGAGTCCTGGCCATGAGATGGTGCTCAGTTAGCAGCTGCCATGCTGGAAGGAGGATAAGACAATTTACAAGCAAAGAGATCAGGGTGATGATTGGCATGTATCTTGTGAGCCGCAGGTTTGTCTGATGGGCATTTTGTGTAAGTTAACACACAGACCCTGATTTTTTTTTATTGCCTTGCCTGTGATAGTGTAGTTACTTACATCAGTGCAAAAATGGGTGCAAAATGTCTTCACCTGCGTGAGTAGGGAATTCTGCGATGCTAGCCTTTTACAACCATTTCGCATAGGTGTGAGTAACTTCACAATATGCAAAGCAGAAGAATCTGGATCCAGATTGATACACCTCTTAAAAATATCACATGCATTAAATTCAACTCTAATCAAACCCAATCCTTTCCCCCCCAACCCACACACACTTTCCCTCTGACAATAAAATCTAACCATTTATACTGGTAATGACTTGGAGTCATAAACAGATTTAAAACAAAGAAAATATAAGTTGTCCAGTTTATCTTTAAAGAATGGTTAACTTTTTGCTTTGCTTATGCATATCTAGCCACCTAATACAGTTTTACAATGGAGGACATCATGTGACCTTATTACCCTATATATGTTACTGCCGGTGTCACCAGATGGTGCTGTTATACACTGTCTTAAAGGTTCTCTTCCTTAGCATGAGAGCAGTGTACAGACTCTGAAGAAATTCTGTATCATTGCTAACTCTGTGCTAGAGAACTCTTGGTGGAAGCTGTGAGGAACAGCAGGAATGTTTGCTCTCTGCCTTAAACTCACTAATTAGAGTTGATTCTTGCAGCAGAGCTGCTCCCTGAGGACTGGGCATTGGGGCCTGAACTGAGAGGCTGAAAGAGAGGTTTCTCAGCCGTGCCTGCACATTTTCCATGATTACCTCTGTTCAATGACTACAGTATATAGTGTAAACAAACAAATTACACTAAGAAAACACTCGGACTCTACATCACTGGTTTCTTCTCAAACAGGAAAGCAACCTGCAATGCCCCCAAATCTGCAATCATTTGGAAAAGAGGCAACTAGATAGACAGATGCACTAATTATGTGCATATTTTGCAAACATACAAACTACCTGAAAGTATACATTTTCTTTAGTATGAAAATAAATTACCTTTAATTTTATAACATGAAATTAAATACTAAGAAATATGTTTTATTAACAGCATAAGATCATAGCAGATTAATGAATGTCAAGATTGATATATTCTCCCTGCCTCATACACCTTAGTTACTTTACTATAGATACTTAGCTCAAGGCTCAGGGAACTAGCTGCAGACTTCCATTATCTTTAACGAAGGCTCTCAAGTTAATTTCTCATGCACTGGTGGAATGGTTTGTTTAAACAATGTGACTTTAAGGGTTTGTCTACACAGCCCCACGGTCTGAACTATAGGGGTGGGAACTGTAGAGCACTTTAATGCACAATGCTCCAACTGCCCCATGTAGACCCGGCTAATTGTAGCTAAAAGGCACCTAGCTGGTGTTAATATAATCCGGACTGCAGAGCCATGTAGATAAATCCAAATTTAGGAAGCCTGATTCTCCTGTCACTCACACTATTTTACACTTGTGTAAACTCCATTGACTTTCATGGAGTTACTCTTGACTTGCGCTGGTGATCTGTATTGGGCCCAGAGTCCCAGGTTTCATCAATTTGTCTCATTATTGTTTAAACAGAGTCTTGTAAAACTATTTTTATGGTATTTAGGCTGCAATCTGGGCTACAGGTAACCCTGCACAACTGATGCAGCATTCAGACCTGCTGATTTTAGTGACACCACTGTGACTAAACTACAAAATGGATAGACCCAATTGGGCCACTTAGACACTAACTTGCTCTGGGGATGGTGTAGAACTGTCCCAACCCAAGGAGGAGCGCAGGGAAGAACTGTGCACCATGCAACCCCCATTGTCTTTAATGGCAGTCAAAAGCTTTGAGCATTTAGGGGATTATGTCCATGCATACAAGGAATTGCTAAACCCTTAATGTTATACCCACCCAAGCCAGCTTCCAGTGGCATTGTCCGAAAATGGTGTGGAGTTGCACGTGCTATAATTTATTATTTGCATTACAGTGCCTAGGCACCCTAGTTGTGGGCCAGCACCCCACGGTGCTAGGCACTCAACAAACCTGTTGTGAATCTGCTCTGCAAAACATTTATATCTTTCTCTTGAAAACCTGCAGGATTCTGCAAAATGCATGATGGGGGATCTAACGCAATTTAGCAGACAACACTGGAGAGGGTGAACCAACGTATATTCCCTAATTTATATGATTTGTTCTCATTATTCTCCTTCAGCTCTGTTCTTTTTTTGAGTTACAAAGTATCTCTATCTGGCGTTTCAAGAAGTGCCTAAAACCATAAAAACAAGTATGTACAATAGCAAGGATCTAGGTTCATAATTGACTATAAAATATCCAGTGCTTCTTAAAAGACAGAAATAACTGTTGTAGTTTGTTTTTCCAGATCTGATTCTGATAAGACGGTTACTCACCTTTGTAACTGTTGTTCTTCGAGATGTGTTGCTCATATCCATTCCAGTTAGGTGTACGCGCCGCGCGTGCACATTCGTCGGAAAACTTTTACCCTAGCAACTCAGTGGGCCGGCAGGTCGCCCCCTAGAGTGGCGCCACCATGGCGCTTGATATATACTCCTGCCGGCCCACCCGCTCCTCAGTTCCTTCTTGCCGGCTACTCCGACAGTGGGGAAGGAGGGCGGGTGCGGAATGGATATGAGCAACACATCTCGAAGAACAACAGTTACAAAGGTGAGTAACCGTCTTTTCTTCTTCGAGTGATTGCTCATATCCATTCCAGTTAGGTGAATCCCAAGCCTTACAAAGGCGGTGGGGTCGGAGTGAAATGTGGCAGAATAAAACTGCTGAGCCAGAGGCTACAGCCTCTCTTGACTGCTGAACCAGGGCATACTGCGAAGCAAAGGTATGGACCGAGGACCAATGGAGCTTCGCGACAGATCTCGTGGGTAGAAACACGAGCCAGTAAGGCGGCAGATGAAGCCTGAGCCCTGGTAGAATGCACGGTGATGTGGCTTGGGGAAATATGAGCCAAATCATAACAAGTGGGGATGTCCGCCATCACCCCAGATGAGATCCTCTGAGAGGAAAACAAGCAAGCCCTCCCTTTGGCCCGCTACCGGGACAGAGCTGGGGCACCTTAGGAAATGGTTCTGTCAGCACAATATAATGCGAGCACTCCACAGATGTCCAAGGAGTGCAACGGTTGTGCCCATTGCGTTGAGCTGTGGGTAACATGAAAGGCCAAAACCACCTTAGGGAGGAAAGCCGGGTGCGGTCATAACTGCACCTTGTCTTTGTGAAACCTAGTGTATGGCGGAACCCCCGTAAGAGCTCTGATCTCAGAGACCCGTCTGGCCAAGACTAGGTTGAGGTCCCAGGTCGGGGCTGGGCGGCGCACCCGAGGGTGCAAGCGCTCCAAGCCCTTGAGGGACCTCGAACCCATAGAGCGTGAGAACACTGAACGTCCATCTTAGCCTGCTGGAAGGTAGAGATGGCTGCTGAGTGTATCCTCAGCGATGATACCGCCAGGTCCTGCCGCTGAAGGCCAGAGGCAGGCCAAATAGAGGGGATCGAGACCTCAGCAGGAGCAAGATCGAGCGTATTGCAGCTGTAAAAGAAACGCTTCCACCTGGCCCGGTACGTTGACCAGGTGGAAGGCTGCCTGTCACCCCGACTCAGGTACGCAGCAGCCACCGTGAGGCGAAGAGGCTGCAGGTCCGAGTGACGAAGCCTGTCGTTGCCCTGAGTGATGAGGTCTGGGCTGACAGGCCGAGCAACGTGGTATGTAGTGCTGCCTGGACCACTCTGGAGTGATCATGATGATGCGCGCTCTGCCCCTGCGGAGTTTGAGCAGGACCTAATGAACCAGTGGGAACAGTGGGAAGGCATAATGCAGTTGGCCTTTCCACGGCATCAGGAATGCGTCCAAGATCGATTCCGAGGAGAGACCTTGGAAGGAGCAGAACACCTGGCATTTCCTGCTCTCGCGGTGAGCGAACAGGTCTGTGTGAGGAAACATCTCCACTTCCGGAAAGCGGGACGCCTCACATGGGGCAGAGTGATCACTCGTAAGACAGGAAAGACCTGCTGAGTCAAAGAGTTAAGACGTTCCGAACGCCTGGGAGAAAGGATGTCGCCAGCTCCATCGAGTGGGCCATGCAAAAGACCCGGAAATGGATGGCCTCCTGACAAAAAAGGGGGGAGGACTATGTCCCCCCTGAATACTTATGAAGCACCTGGCCGTTGTGTTGGCTGTAAACACCGAGATACAACGGCCTCGCAGCTGCCGCTGGAACCCCTGGCATGCCAGGCGGACTACTCTCATTTTTGGGGCATTGATGAGGAATGCCAGCTCCCTAGAAGACCAAAGGCCTTAAGCTCGGAGGTGACCATGAGCACTCGAGCAGAGAGATGATGCGTCCGCCGTCAGGGGCAGTGAGGGCTGGGGCGGATGAAACCGCATCCCTGTCCACACCAAGGAGGGAGTTAGCCACCACTCTAGGGAGCCTAAGGCGTTCGAGGGAATGGTGACTACCATGACCATTGGCTCCCTGTCCAAGCGGTACGCCGAGGTGGGCCGGGCTTGGAGAGGACGGAGGCGGAGCTTGGCGTGTTTGGTTACAAACTTGCGGGCAACCATAGACCCAGGAGACTGAGACAAGAACGAGCTGAGGTCGTTGGGAAAGCCTTCAGACCTCAGATGATTGTTGCCATCGCCTAAAACCGCAGTTGTGATAAGCAGGCTCTGGCTAGGTAGGAGACCAGGATAGCCCCTAGGAAGCCCAACCTCTGCGTGGGAACCAGAGTGGATTGCTCTATAGTAAACAGCAGGCCTTGACCTGTGAATAAGACCGTGACGATGCCCACGCGCTGAGTGGTTTGTGTCTCAGAGTCTCCTCGGATAAGCGAATCGTCCAGATACGGAAAAACGCATATCCGACATCAGCGACGGTAGGCGGCGACTATGGCCGTAAACCGGGAGTATTGACCGTTGGCTATAAAGCGGAGGCATCTCCCGTGCGGAGGGAAGATGGCATTGCGAAAGTACGCGTCCTTCATATCCAGGGCGGCATAGTAGCCCCCAGGAGGCAAGGATGGAATAATGGTTCCCAGGGATACCATGCAGAACTTCAACCTTATCCTAAACCGGTTGAGTCCGTGCAGGACCAGGAAGGTCTGAGACCTGTGTTCGAGTGGGAGACTAGGGCATAACGGGAGTAAAACCCCTTGCCCCTTTCGTCCGCTGAAGGGGGACAGGGCTGGAGCAAATTAAAGGTGGTACCTATGCTCCATAGTGCGCAGGACCCAGCGATCTGAAAGTAACTGGGGCCATGCCAGGAGAAAGCGGGATCGGGATCCCGTCCTGCGACTGGTACACCGCCCTCAGGCGAACCTTGGAAGGTCCGTCTTTGGTCCCAGTGGTAATTGCGAGGGACCTTGACTTTGGCTCTTTAGGGGTCCTGACGTTCGTCTGCGACCACCTTGGCCTTGCCGTTTGCCAGAGTTCTGCCTCTGGCTAGGCACAGAGTATGGCGGCTGGGGCCAGAAAGGCCTGCGTTTGGTCGCTGGCGTATACATGCTGAGACGCATTAGGACCCTATTGTCCATCAGGCTTCGCAGTCTGGGGCTGTCTCTGCCGCGAAGATGCCTTTACCAACAAAGGGTAAATCCTGAATGGCATACTGCAGCTCCAGCCGGAGGTTTAAAACCTGAAGCCATGAAATGCACCTCATGGCGACACCCAAGGCCAGAGTGCTGGCCGCAGAGTCTGCTGCGTCCAACGAGGCCTGGAGGGACGCTCTGGGAACCTTCTTTCCCCCGTCCTCCAAGACGGCAGCGAACTCCTGGTGGGAGTTTTGAGGGAGAAACTCCTTCACCCAGGTGCTATAATTATCGCAGCTAAGCAAGGCTTGTTGCTTTGCTACCCAGAGCTGCAGGGCCCCTGCAGAGTACACCTGGCGGCCAAGCAGGTTCATTCGCCAAGCCTCTTTCTGCTTCGGGGCTGGCGCCCGCTGGCCATCATATCAGGATCGTGGTCCTGAGCATAAAATCTGCGCATATGGGATGACACGGATGCGTGTCCGGACGGCCATGGAGGTACTAAAAGAAGGCACAGGCAGAGTCTCTGACTCATTCGGACCTTGCCCAACTTGGCACCGGGGACCGGCACCGGGAGGCGTATCGGTACCTGGAACGAGATCCAGACCCGCAACCAGAACGGTGTCGGGAGGTCGACCGAGATCTCGAGGCTCGGGGAAAGGCTACAGGAGTCAAGGTACCTGCCACGGTGCCAGGAGTCGGAACGGTGCCGATAGCGGGTCAGCGAACGGGATACCGACCGGTGCAGCGAGTGCGACCAGTACCGAGGAAAACAGCACCGGGACTGCCAGTGGTGTCCGGCGTGCCGACAGGACTTGGAGTGTCTGCGGGACCGTGATCATGAACGGTGCCGCTCTGCTGTGCTGACAGAGGACAGTCACCTGAAGAGACTGTATTACCCGCACCGGCGGTGCCGGGGTCAGGCAGCATTGACTCTGTCATGGCACTGAGAGCCCTCGCCGTTGGTAACGTCTCCGGCGTGAAGGGAACAGCAGGCTCAACCACAGTGCATACTGGGGAGCTGTCAGGCACCGGATTCGACGGCCCTCGTGGGACCGGGATCAACGGTACCGAGGTCATCAGAGCTTCGGTAGGTGTCGGTGCCGGGCTATCCGAGTTAGATAAGCTGTCTGGCTGCGGAGCCGTCAGCACGGAAGCAGCGGGAGCAATACGCTCAACCACGGCGCGTGCCGGGGAGCCGTCGGGCACCGGATTCGATAGCCCTTGTGGGACTGGAATCGACGGTGCCGACGTTGTCGGTGCCTCAGAGGCGTTGGTGCCGGGCAATCCGACTTAGACTAGCCCTCTGGCTGCGGTGCCGTTGGCACGGAAGCAGCCGGAGCAGTAGCTCAACCACGGCGCGTGCCGGGGAGCCGTCAGGCACCGGATTCTATGGCCCTTGTGGGACCGGGATCGACGGTGCCGACGTCGTCGGTGCCGTAGCAGGTGTCAGTGCCGGGCGATCCGACTTAGACGAGCTCTCTGGCTGCGGTGCTGTTGGCACGGAAGCAGCAGGAGCAGTAGCTCAATCACGGCGCGTGCCGGGGAGCCGTCAGGCACCGGATTCTACGGCCCTTGTGGGACCGGGATCGACGGTGTCGACGTCATCGGTGCCGTAGCAGGTGTCGGCACCGGGCGATCCGACTTAGACGAGCTCTCTGGCTGCGGTGCCGCTGGCACGGAAGCAGCAGGAGCAGTAGCTCAACCACGGCGCGTGCCGGGGAGCCGTCAGGCACCGGATTCTACGGCCCTCGTGGGACCGGGATCGACGGTGCCGACGTCGTCGGTGCCGGGCGAACCATCTTAGACGAGCTCTCTAGCTGCGGTGCAGTTGGCACAGAAGCAGCAGGAGCAGTAAGCTCTACCACGGCGCGAGCCGGGGAGCTGCCAGGCACCGGATTCAGTGGCCCTGGGGGACTGGAATCGACGGTGCCGATGTCATCGGTGCCTCTGCAGGTGTCGGTGCCGGGTAATGCAACTTAGGCGAGCTCTCTGGCTGCGATGCAGGTGGCACGGAAGCAGCGGGAGCAGGGGGCTCAACCACGGCGCGTGCCGGGGAGCCGCCAGGCACCAGCAGGAATCGTAGGCTTTCTCGACCTCGGAAGAAGAGAGCGGTGCCGAGTCGACATCGGTGCCGGCGACGGCCTGTGCCGAAAGGCCTTGGTAGTACCGGCGGGGTCCGGTGCCGAGGAGGCGCTTCTGCCTGCCGCTTGAACATCGCTCGGCTCCCAAGGTGGAGGGGTAAGTGAAAGTCCCGCACCTTTTTGTTCTCGGCTTAAAAGCCTTGCAAATGGGGCACTTAGCTGTCAAGTGTGATTCCCTGAGGCACTTCAAACAGGAGTCATGTAGATCTTCCTTCGGCCGCGGCTTCTGGCAGGCCGGGCCCATTTTAAAACCCGGTGAGCCATGCATGGGCTCCGGCACTGGGCTCATGGAAGGGGCTACTTCCTGAACCCCGCTAACTAAACTAACCATGTTAGCAAAGAAAACACGTATAACTATACAAATATATATATAAAAGGGTTATAACTGCATAACTATATACGAGAAATACGAGTAGCTAGGGAAGTGGAGGTCAGCTAAGCCGCGCTCCACTGTTCCAACGACCGACACGGGCGGTAAGAAGGAACTGAGGAGCGGGTGGGCCGGCAGGAGTATATATCAAGCGCCATGGTGGCGCCACTCTAGGGGGCGACCTGCCGGCCCACTGAGTTGCTAGGGTAAAAGTTTTCCGACGAATGTGCACGCGCGGCGTGTACACCTAACTGGAATGGATATGAGCAATCACTCGAAGAAGAACTCTACTGTTAGCAGAATATTGTTTGATGGCAATCTACGTGTAAGCGGGGGAATGGTCCCGCTGTTGTGGGGAACTTTGCTGGCTTCTGCACTACCTCGGTGAAACGGGCTAGCAGAAGGATCTGAGTCCTCGCTCCCATTTCCTTTACCCAGAGGCCTCCCTGCCCTCGAGGACTCCCCTTGCACTCTTCTGTCTGGCAGAGTCCTTGTAACCCCAACAAGGGTGGGCCCAGGATTCCTGGGGGGCTGAACCCTCAACCTTGCTGTGGTCACCTAGGTCGGGGTCAGGGTGTCCCCACTCCGGGGTACTCTCTCTGCACTGGATGCTTTCCTGACCCACTGATCATTACATACAATTTAAAGCAATACAGTTTATGTAATTGACAAATAGTTTAAAAAGGAATAAGGAAAAATGGGAAAGGTTAAAGGAAACACATCACCCCGCTCTGTGGCAGGGAACATTACAGTGTCTCTGGACATCAGGGCAGTTCACAGTCTGTTCCTTGTAGGTCCTAGGCCTCCTTCTCAGGCTCTGGCTGTGCTGCACGGATGCTGTGGGTTGGACACTTGCTCTGGCAGTGGCCACACTCTCTTAGGCTCTAGGTGGCAGGACCCTTCTTCCCAGCATCGCCCCCGCCCTGTCAAGGTTACGATCCCCCCCAAGTCTGGCCTGCAGAGCCTCTTGCCTGAGGCACCTCCCTGTGTTGGGCCCACTGCCCAGGGTCCGTCCCTCCCTCCCACCCCCGCTCTCCCCAGCTGCTCACCATTCTTGGCTCCAGACTGCTCCACTCTGCCTCAGCACAGCTACTGCTGCTGCTCTGCCTCCAGCTCCCTGGGCTGCTTCTCTTGCCCCTCTGGCTCCGGTTGCTACAGCTCTGCTCCCAGGGCAGGTCTGCTCTGCAGCTGCTTCTGTGACTCTGCTCCCAGCTCTGACCTGCTTCCTGGGCTACTTGTCTGGCCCCTCTGGCTCTGGTTGCTGCAGCTCTGCTCCCAGAGCAGGTCTGCTCTCTCTGGTCTGTACTCTGGCTTTAGGGCTGCAGCTCTGCTCCCCATCTCAGCTTGGGCCCCTGCTCTCTCCTTAGCTCGGCCCCACTCTGTCAGACTGTCATGGTATAATTCCCCACTCTGAACCTTAGCGTCCAAAAGATGGGGTACCAGCATGAATTCCTCTAAGCTCAATTACCAGCTTAGTACTTGTAGCACTGCCACCAACCAGGAATTCCAGTGCCTGGTACACTCTGGTCCCCCCAAGACCTTGCCCGGGGACCCCCAAGACCCAGTCCCTCTGGATCTTAACACAAGGAAAGTAAACCCTTTCCCTCACCGTTGCCTCTCTCAGGCTTCCCCTCCCTGGGTTACCCTGGGAGATCACTGTGTGATTCAAACTCCTTGAATCTTACAACAGAGAGGAAAATCCACCTTCCCCCCTCCTTCTCTCCCCCCCCTCCCAGACTCTCCCTGAGAGAGAGAGTAATCCTGACACAGAGAGAAAATTAACCTTTCTCTCCTCCTTCCCTCCTTTCTCCCCACCAATTCCCTGGGGGATCCAGACCCCGTCCCCTGGGGTCTCACACCAGAATAAAAAAACAATCAGGTTCTTAAACAAGAAAAGCTTTTAATAAAAGAAAGAAAAAAACAGTAAAAATTATCTTTGTACATTTAAAATGGAATAGGTACAGGGTCTTTTAGCTATAGACACTGGGAATACCCTCCCAGCCTAAGTATTAAAATCCTTTCAGCAAAATACAAATTTGAACTCCTTCCAGCCAAATACACATTTGCAAATAAAGAAAACAACCATAAGCCTAACTCGCCTTATCTACCTAGTACTCACTAGTCTGAACTTATAAGAGCCTGTATCGCAGAGATTGGAGAGAAACCTGCTTGCACGTCTGGTCCCTCTGAGCCCCCAGAGTGAACAACAACCAAATTCTAACAGCACACACACAAACTTCCCTCCCTCAAGATTTGAAAGTGTCCTGTCCCCTGATTGGTCCTCTGGTCGGGTGACAGCCAGGCTCACTGAACTTGTTAACCCTTTACAGTCAAAAGAGACATGAAGTACTCCTGTTCTATTAACCTGTAACTATCTGTTTATGACACTGACCCAGGCAATCCAGCTCACAGGGAGGATGGGACCCCTTTCCCCCACCCTGGCCTCCTGACTCCTTGATTAGCCTGCCCGTCCAGTCAATAATGCTGACCTAGACTGTTGGCCTCTTCCCATTCCCCTGGGGACTGTCAGTCTCAGGGTCCTGTTTTCCCATCGACCCTTCCCCTTTTAGTGCTGGGAGCTAGTCAACCAAAACACCCCCCACTGAATGTTAGTAAGGGGATAACAGTCCCCTTACATATGAATCCAACCTGTTATGGAACAACAGTTGTCAAAAGGTGTTAAAAGGATATTGCCAAGTTGTTTCCCCCAGTTTGTAAAATCATAATTTTCTCACTCTTTTTAGTAACCCCCTAGAACTAAAATCAGTTCTTTCATCATAGTGACTTCATCTCTAACCCCAGGAACATGGAAGGCTTGATGGTGGAGAGGGATTGTTGATATCAAGAGCATCTCTCTTCATTCATGTCTCCCCTTAGGCCTAGATTGTGGCATTTAGCCAGAGCCAGGCGTCAGGGACAGTTTGAAGTGCTAGTTCTCTAAGCTACACCTGGGAAAGCACTATCCCCCCAGCACTTAATGAGAACGCACCACCCTACTCCTCCCTGCCCCTCGTTGGGGTGATTTCTGTCCACAGGGGTATGTAGTGCACTGTAGTATGTATTTGCATGCTCCCCGAGTGCAGAGACTGCAGCTGTTCCTGGGCCTTTAGCAGGGTGGGCAAGAAGGAGGGAAGACACCTTGTGCCCTTTCCATCCTGTAGACCCATGAAAGTGCCAGTCTGGCTCTTTCTGGCCAGTTCATTCAGGGATAACATGGTCATCGTCACAGCATCTTGAACGCTTGCCTGTGTTCACAATGATATCTTAAATTATTAAAGCAGGAAGAATTTTTTAAATAAAATGCACTTTGGGCCATTTGTGCTATTTATTTCATTTCTGAAGTGCACTCCACTTGAGCAATGCAATTAGACGACTTAGTTGCATTTTTTATTCTAGTTTGTTTTGATGTAGTTTGCTTTGGGTTGTAGTTTTACATTTTATTTCTAGCCAGTTTCATTTTCTGTTTTTCCATGCACTAGTCCCATTGTGCAAAGAGAGAAATGTCTAAATCCAAACAAACACCCATTTGTACTGTGATTAAAAAGAAATCATGGAAATATTTTTTATTGATCTTCTATCCACATCAGATTTTTACAAAATCTACATTTTAGACCTACTTTTTGAGTAGCAGGAGTTTGCTTTGGACGCTGTATTAAATGAAACAGGCAAGGCTCACAGGAAAATCTAAATATATTCTCCATCAGGGTATCATTTATGTAAAATTACTTTGTTTCTCCACCACACAAAGAACTCAAATTAAAGTGAGTCACAGCATGCCAGGCTAAGTAAGTTCTACCTGCTGCTGTTGATTTTCTTAAAGCTAGCAGCACCAGCCTCTCTCCCTGCCGCATAGCTAGCCTCTCCTCTGGCAGACTTCCTTAATACCTTTCCAGACAAGTTTCTAGGGATTGCTGCTGGAAAGCATCAAGACCATTTATCTACACATCTATCTACTTTCCTTTCCACTACTTCCAGCACTTTCATCACAGTGTACTAACAGAAAAAAAGTTCAGCAAACATGCAGCTTTCTCCATAGCCAAAAGTTTGATATGTATTATGGCAAGGGTTCTCAAACTGGGGGGTCAGGAACCCCCAAGAGGTCATGAGGTTATCACATGGGGGAGGTTGCTAGCTGTCAACCTCCACCCCAAACCCTGCTTTGCCTCCAGCATTTATAATGGTGTTAAATATATAAAATGTGTTTTTACTTTATTTGAGGGGGGTCGCACTCAGAGGCTTGCTACGTGAAACGGGTCACCAGTACAAAAGTTTGAGAGCCACTATATTATGGACTGCCTGGTAGATGCAATATAACTCCCTTGTATTTGTTTCAGTTTAAAGACTTTGCCCTTCTTTAAATGTACCCCAGACGCCTCCCCATGCATACCCTACCACTCTCCATCTTCACACAACACCTCTGGCTCCATGTAGTTTCCAGGATCCAGGTGAAAATTCCCTAATGATATATTGGCTCCATCAAAAGCTCCACTGCAGTTTTCAACATCCAGGATTTCACCCCTTGTTTTCAAAGCTCTCTGCAAGCTTGCTCCAGTATACCTAGATTCTCTCCCCTCCGTGCCTTTTGCTCATCTAGAACCTGCCACCTTTCCATCCCTCTACTGAGCCTTGCCATGGTTGGCAAGAGCCTTCTCCTCTGCAGCTTGTGCCACCGGGATCAGCCTTCCTATCTCTCTCCTCCTCCTGAAATCTCTGTCCCTTTAATTGTACCTGCAAACATCTCTTAATTTGACATTCTCCTAGTCATTTTTGAACTGTGCAGCTGTTATACTGAACTCTAAAGCACAATTATTTTGTTTTAGGTTTTTTTTTACTTCATTTATTTGGACTTTTATAAAATAAAAATAATCTTTCCAAAACCTGAACGCCCCTTTCACATCCATTAAAAATTCCAATTAAAAATGCCAACTATTTCTCATCCCAAATGGAAGGGGCTATAGGAAGGTATTAAATGTGAGGAATCTTAGATACACAACGCTTTTGCTCTAGTTCAATCACATGTAATGGGCTTCCTGCAGGATTCACTGGGTTAAATTCTCTGCCCTGTGTTATGCAGGTCTGACTAAATTACCATAGTGGTTCTTTCTGGACTTAAAAATAATCTATGGGCGACATCCTAGCCACGGTGAAGTCAGTGGGAGTTTTGTCATTCACTTCAATGGAGTCAGGATTTTAGGCTATGAATCTGGTAAACTAAAAGGAGAAAAAGTTCCCCATCCAACAACTGATCCCAGCCAGAAGATACACCTCAAATCCACTCCCAGCCGCAGTACAACATTCTAGGCACAGTGAACAATCAATCACACATTCCAGAATACATGGAGGGTGACACAGTGCCAACAAAAGCACTAACACATTTCCCAACCTGCAACCATCTCCACCAATCTACCCCCCACCCCACGACAAAAAGCCTGGGGATGAAGTATACCAGGGAGCAAAGGCCACTGCAAGGCTTTCCGGCACCTCCTAAGCCCTGAATTGAGGACTTTGCTGGATGAATGACCAAGTGCGCTCTACCTGCCTTGGAAGAACTCTCCACCTTGGCTCTGCATGAGAGGCCACACTTGAGGCAGGGCAAAGGCAGACAAGAGAAGGGGTTGCAGATCATGCATTGTGGATGTGACTGCTATTCCAGCTTATAGGTTGGAATGGCAGTCATAGAGTGCACTGCAGTTCTGTACCCTGGCCCTGGGCTGGTGCGGGTGGATTTCACTTTCCCCATTGCTCCACACAAGGCCAGATACAACTCATACTAAAATCAATGGCAATCTTTGACTTTAAAAGGGAACTGGTTCAGCTTCCTGGAGCCCAAATACTTGGGCTTTACATGGGCACAGTGTCTTTCCCCTAGGTGAACAGACAGACTTTGCAGCATGCCTTGAATGTCAACAAATCTGAATTCTGCACTGGAATACATTTTGCATGAAGTTTGCTATTAATGAAGTTGTATGCACTATGGGCTTGAACCAGTGTCCATTCAGATCAATGGCAAAACACACATTGACCTCAGTGGTGCAGGATCAGGATCCATACCCTTCCCAATTACATTAATATTTTGAAACCCTATTATACTGTACATACATGCATTTCCTTATGCGCCATTGGGCCAGATACACTGATATAAATCCAGAGTGATTAAATTAACGGGACTACTCTGGAATGACATCTATGTAAACGAGAGCAGAATCTAACCATTTGTTTTTCACTTTTGTGTTGCCAAAGGGCAGCTGGCCAGCAAGTTGTAGATAAAAATTGAGAGTATCAGTTTAACTGACCCCACCCCTCACACCCCCCTTGTTTTAGGAGACGTCTTTGAGGACTTCAGACTTGTCAGACCCTTGTTTGGTGCAGCATCAGGCCACCCCTGAGGTCTTCATTCTTCTCCCCCTACCTTCCATACAAATGGGCAAGGAAAGCACATTTTTAGTGGCAAACCTGGCACCCAAAAGGCAAGGGATTGGCATGATGTAGGCAGCGGGCTTACAGACCGCAGCCTCTACAAGGAGAAAGCAAACAATGAAATAAAAGAAATGCAGATTGTCACCACACAATGCTAGACCTTGCTGCTCCTAATGTTAGGGGAGAGAAAGAGCAGCCCTCTGAAACCATATGCAGGAAAACAGTGGACTGTCAAAGTGTCATTTCTGCTCTGTGCCCCAGAAAGTTTGGTGTATTAAATAAAAGCCCAGCTGGTACGAGAGTAAGACAGGTATACAGCTCCGGCTGTGACTTACCTTCACGAAGAGTTCAATGTCAGGGTCTTTTCCTTCCTCATTAGCAGGAACAGTGTCTGTCATTTTTAAACCCCCCCCCCCACACACAAAGCCAGTGGCTGTTCTCTTTCTACTACAAGGCAAGAGAAGGTTTCAGTTAACAGCAGCTAGGTCTCCTCCCAGGAACAGCTCCCACAAAGCTTCTAAAACATCTCTTTTCTATTGTTGGAACATCCCCCAGGTGAAGAAAACAAGTTTCTGCATTAAAAAAACTAAATAAAGCTGGCAGAGAGCTACTGTTATAACAGTTCTTTGGAGCAATAAGTGCTGCTGTGCTGTGTTGTGGTGTAGTATCCTCATCTGTCAGAGCTGCAGTTCACGCTGCCAGCCCAAAATAGCCCAGAGCAGGAGAAAGGGTGGAGCTAACTCACAGGGGAGGAGACAGCTACTGGTACCTAGACCCTTGTCTGAGCCTTCCAGCAGAGTGTTTCATTCTTCTCTTAAGCATCTCTCTTTTTGTGTCTCAGTTTCTCTATCTCTCATCCCCTAGCTGAAATCATCAGTGAAAGGAGGAGAACAGGAAAGCTTCACAGCAGACTGATTTCATTGTTTTACAATGAAAAAGTGAGAGTCTTTTGCTCCTCATCCGAATTGAGCTTCTGACCTCTTTGAAATTCCTAGTATTTTCAGTGCGGAAAAAAGTAAGAGAAACTGGCCTGATTCTGTACTGCTTTATGCCTTGTGTAGCCATTGTACAACTGCTCAGAGTGAGCATACACTGCTATGCAATCAGAGTAGCAGTGTTTTACACTCGCTTTGTACAGCTGTAAATGACTGTGTAAGGTGCAGAGTGGTGGAGAATCAGACACTAAAGAGTGTGGCTGGGGGAGTGAGACTCCGATAGTGCTGCAGCACTTGCTAGGAGTGAAAAGCAGAATAGAGAGAACATGGTTAAGTAGAATAGTGAGCCCTGCTGAGCATGTCTATTCAGCCTACAAGTAACAAACACTGACTTCAGTGGGAGTTCCTTCTGCCAGGGCTGAATCAGGCATTTGGAATGAACAGTTGTCTTTCCTTCCTTCTTTCTTCCTTCCAAGTTTTATTCCTTTGAACATCTCTATCATGCTCCCAGTTCTTGCATCCATTTATTCCATTTGATTTTTTTTAATGCACAGTATAGGATGCATTACAACAAGGAAATCAAACAGAAAGTTTAAAATACTACCCTCAGGCCCAATGTCTCAAACAATTCACGCCTGCAGGGTTCACACCCTCAAAAGAGAAGGCTTCTGTACCACTGCAGTCCTTTCTGTCTTTGCTGCTGTGATGCTAAGATAGCAGCAGATCTCTTGCATTCAGTTTACTGTTGGCAATTCACTAACAGCAAGCCTAGCCATCTCAGAGCATTCACATTAACAGACTGACAAAAAACAATTTCACTTTCCATTTCTAATATGTATCTGCTCTTTCAGCTACTCTTCTGACATGATCAAACACTAATCTTTTATGAAGGTGTTCCTGGTGATGTGGGTTCATGATAATTTTTAACTCCTTCCAGTGATCTCTGGGTGTTAACTCTAACAGAATTACATATAATTGCCCCAGTGCATTCAAATTTATACTGCTTGGGTGGGTAGGAGGATCCACATGCATTAGCTACATAACTTTTACATTGCAATTATTTTCAGACGTGATCAAATTTTCAGCTACATGAACTAATTGTAATTACGTGCATCAAAAAGCATAATCACAGCATAATTATACTATAATTGTATTATGACAACAATATAATTATAGATTAAAATTACTGTTTTGTAAAGTGCATCCATAAATAATATATTCTCATATACACAAGTATAACCTGTTTCTTCTGCTGCAAAGTTTGCCTCCCTAAGTACTTCAAATATTGATTTAATTTTCCCCTTAATGAAATGGCTATTGAAAACAGGAGATGGTAGCTGTGATGCTGGCAGACCAGGTGCCAGCTCATGCCAAGGCTCCAGGCCTCACTGAACACTGACAAATGCATAGCGGAAAACCAGTCTGCCTTGCCTGTATGGTAGTATTGTCGAGACAGATATTAGAGATGTAAGAATGAGTTTGGTGTTTAGATATTGTGAATAGCTTGTAGGATGCAGTATGTATTAGTCTAACTTATCTGTACCCCATGTTATAAAGCATAAATTCGTTAGTCTGTGAGGTGCCACAAGTACTCCTCGCTCTTTTTTCTCTATAACTATATAACTCATCAGACAGGAAAGAAACCTTCTCTAATGCAAATGTTGGCTGCCTACAAATGATGTTAGGTCCTGCCCAATGAGAAGGCCTTTGAAACCAAATGAGCCACTGTGAGACATCAAAAGAACAAAGACTTTGTTAATTGAACTCCTTGCCCACAAAATCATCCCATCAGCTTGGGCTCTGGGGAGAAGGGAATAAAAATCCCTGAGAAGGAGAAACTTGCTTCTGTTTGCTGCTTGAACTCTAAAGTGGCGAGAATAATTAAGCATAAGCAAAATAGGTCCAGCTGTTTTGCCTGGGTTAGCCCTAGAGGACATATGGTGTTTCTTATTCTAGAAGTTTCTATTATCATTTGGAATCTAAGCCTGTAATTCATTTGAGAGTGTATGTTACCTGCTTTAATCGTGTAAAATAACTCATTTCTTTTCTGGTTAATAAATATTTAGTTTTACTATAGGATTGGCTACAAGCATTGTCTTTGGTGAGAGATCTGGGGATGCAATTGGCCTGAAGTAAATGACTGGTCCTTGGGGACTGGGAGTAACCTGAATATTGTTGTGATTTTTTTATACAAGAGACCGTCTGTCACAGAGGGGACCATCTGTGACTACATGGTAAGGCTGTTATAGTGCTTGTGGAGTTCACACTTGTTGCTTGGCTGGTGAAATCTAATTATAGAATACACACCCAGTTTGGGGTTTGTGCTCTGCTTCTTCACAGTTTGCCCTGAGGTGGGCACCCATGTACTCCAGACAGCGTGACAGTGGCCACTTTTGAAAGAAAGGAATCTTAACTGTAGGCACTTTTAGCTTCACTCTTATTGACAACGATAGGAAATGCTAGCCATTTTGAAAGAGGGTGAGTCTTTGTGCAATTCTCTGTAATAGAATATTATTCCTCAGCCCCTGCGGAGGAAAACACTTTCAGTTGTGAAGAATAAGGGGTAAGAATGACCATCAACCCTAAAAAGAAAAAGGAAAAAAATCTTCGAATGTAGCCAATACACAAGATTCCAATGCATTTTAACTATATCGGAAGTTTGATGGATCTGCACTATTAAGATAACTTGGAACAAAAATAACATGTTAAATTTCTTATAAAAGGTCTGTTTTAAGTCATAAACTAATTAGCAGATTTACTTACAAATTCCTAGAAAATTAATTCTGTATTCAGTGAGTAAATTATGTAATTTTGGGAAGGATGTCCTGTATTCTTCCTCCATAACAAAGTGCAAAACTCAATTTTAACTTTCCAAGTGTATGGGGAACTTTTGTAGTAATATAGCACCTTTCATCCAGAGATCTGAAAGCACTTTGTGACTGCCAATAAATGAAGCCTAAGAGCTCTCTTCTGGATTTGGAAAATATTATTTTCCCATTTTCAGATGATAAAACAGGCACAGAGAGACTAAGGCCAACATTTATTAACTTTTTGTTGACTCAATTGGACACCCACAAATGGAGTCAACCAAAGTTAGTGAACACTTCTGAAATCTTTGGCTTTGGAGCCTGATTTGCAAAGACGCTGAGCATCAGTCAGCTCCCATTTGCTTCAGTGGACATTGCGAGTGCTCGGCACCTCTGAAAATCAGGTTATATGTAATGACTTGCCCAAGGTCACACAATCAGTTAGCAGCAGAGCTAGAACAAGGACCCATCAACCCTGGTCAAATCAGTAGAATGTGCTCCCCAATTCCATCTGACTGCAGTGGCATATATGCAATCAGTTTGCAATCTGTATTGCATTTTACTCCAACCGCACCCTCTAATGGAATAATTTCATACTGTGCCTCTTTAAGAGATGGACACAATTTACATCCTGGAAAAAGGGGGCTAAAGTGCCTTAAAAAAACCACCTTTGAACCAGAAAGCTACTTAAGTTATGGCAGCCTGTTCACAGCTGCCACCCAGAATACCACTGTCACATCCCATTCCTATCGCAACGCACCTACTTGTCCCTACCCTTTATAACAGGGCTTGTGGGGTGGGCTTTATAAGGCAACATAAGCTGCCTTGTGCAAAACCTATGCCAGTGAGAATTCTCCCCCTGGATGCTCTGAGGCTCTAATGGCTCTTTGATACTGCCACAGCAAGAGAAAATCCATCCCCAAATATCTGACAATCAGAAACGCATCTCACAATAAAATCACTACAAAGAAATGCTTGTGGCAGTTCAAATCTATCGCTGCTAATAAACATCCTTTCAGGTTCACGTGGCAAACCATGTGTTACTCAAAAGACAACCTCATTTGGTATGGGACATTTAATTAAATGGCAGTAAACTAAAATATAAACACACCAAGCAGCAGAATTATCTAAGCTCAGCAATAAACTGCCTATTGTTGATCAGTTTCTCTCTCCCTAGCGGCTTGATTCTGTGAGGTGCTGAGTGCCTCCCGAGAGGTGCTGAATGCCCTCATCTCTCATTAGAGTTCGGGGGGATGGACACTTAATTTCCTACAAGTGGTGCTCAGCCCCATGGAGGATTGAGCCTTCATTCATGTAAACACTATGTTATCTTTCAGAATGGGCATGAAAGCTTGAACTCAGATAAACATTACAGGAACCACTGAATAGGAGGGAAGATATAAAAAGGTACCGTATATTCTATTTGTGCCATTTTTACTGGTTTGTTGTTGTATAAAACTGATGTATCACTTATACCCTGTTGGAACCTTTTCTCATGTCATGCTATTATTCCACACAAAGGTTGGTTTTTGTGGTGTAAAATCAATTTTTCCCTCTGTAGATGTATTAAAGATAATCTAATAACTTAAATAATTAGCGCATTCTCATTTTACTGTAAAGAAAGTTTTTTTAATTTGGCCTTTTGCTTTCTCTCAAGTCAGAAGTAACAAAGGCTTTGAGTTACACACAAGACCAAGATTAGATACAGATCTATGAAGTCTTCATAAGCCAGGTCATTATAGTTTGAGGCTTATGAAGTATGCAATCATGTGACCCCATTAATAAAACAGGACAACTCCAGAAAGAGAATTGTCACTTATTGTGCTCTGTGCCTGAGCTTTAACATGCTATCAGCTTTCATAGGCCTGATCTAAGCCCCATTTTCCAGTAAAGATGCATTTTGAGAAGGTGAATGGGAGGCCAAGTAAAAAGAACAAAACTCTCTATAAAGAGTGACACTCGCTTCTAGAATGACAATTACCTAGAGTGAACTCTGCGAAGAAGGCATTTTGCTGTGCTGACCTGGGCTTTGTACCCAGCTAAATATCATTTTGCCCTGTGAGGGTGGGTGACTACAAGATTCATAACCTGGTTACATCTCCTGAAATTCAGTACAGAATAGCATCACTATTTTTCAGATTGGATCTCATTTCCATTAGAATCTGATACAAGGGATGAAATCTTGTCTCCCACTGAAGGCAATGTGGGTTTTGCTACTGACGTCATCGGGCCCAGAATTTCATCCAAGAGTTGTCAAAGCTGTCTAGCTACCCAGAAGTGATTGAGCTAACCAGCAACTACCTTATTAGCTAGTGAACACCATGTATGCTCAGGGCATGAAGAAATAAAGAACTGCCGGAAAAGACAAGACCCCCCTCAAGGCCAGTTCTCAATCATCTGTAGCTATTTCTAATACCCCTGTGTGTTATTTGCTTTGCTGTGCTATTTACTTAGCAACTTAAAGCATATGGAATGAAGTCCTGAATAAAAAGGGAATTCAAGCAAAATGGTTTAATCCAGGGGAAATACACAAAGTCAAATCCTGGGGTCCTTGCTCAGGTTTCATGGAAGTCAAAGGGAGTTTGCCTCACTAAATACTGACTACAAAATGGGGCCAGATTCAAACTGATCCTTACACAAAGCTTTCCCCATCAGCTTGTGCCACAGGAGGGCCAGATAAAATTACAGCACATATGCAAAGGGGAGGGGCTCCTTCCCAATTCCCCTACAGATTCACGGTGTCCCAATGTGCGGGGGGGGGGGGCAGGATGGGGAGAAGAAAAGACAGGACTCTGGCTCTGCCCCCACCCCCACACTCTAGTCAGTGCACAGTGAGGAATAAGATGCATCACACCAATGAGTGTAGTACCAACTGTACAGTCTGTGTGACTCTGGGAGGCATTTTCCATCCCTGAGGCATGATGCTGTCCAATACCAGCACTGCGGCAAGGCTCTGTACTGCCACTCACTACACAAATTACCCCTGTGGAAGTCTATAAACCCTTAGTCACCATGTTACATGTTCTCCTCTTTTTCCAAATCAGAAAGGATGAGATTCTGTTACAGCCACCAACCACAGAGTCTGACTCTTTATATCAAGCTGTCAAAACATATGGTTTTAGCTCTGGAGGTCTAAGAGTAAAACCCAGCTATTGGCCACGATGGTGGGCATCACATAAGGACTTCAGGATTTGGCCCCATAAGAGTTTCGCCCAGAGTTAGTTTGTCTTATAGAAGAATAAAGTTTATATTATAAGTAGTAGAGTTTGCTTTCACATGCGTGCAGTTTAGGACTTTGCTATAAAATACCTTTAACAAGGAAACCTTTAGCAAAAATTCACATTGTTGCTTCTTGTACAGTGGAATTCCATTAAGGATCAATTTTGACAAACCTTGTGTTCAGATTGTTATGTCTGGATGATCACAGCCCTGTGGCTCTCAGAAAATGTGAAATTGTTTGCTAATGTTGAAAACATTAAAGAAAATCAACAAAACTATTCTTCATCTATCTTATCCTTACATTGATCACCATAGCTGAAGGACAAACCCATCAAAAGAATTTTACAAGCTAAAAAATTTAAACTAAAATTCATTTTTTCAAATAAACCCTTTTAAAATATATATATATTTTTTAGATTAGGATCCTTGAAAACTTTTGGAGTTTTGTTGTTTGTTTTTTTATCAGGAGTATTTAGTCAAACTGGTTTTCTTCAGTTAAGAACTCAAAAAGTGACGTTCTTTTAGGGAAAAGCTGCAAATGCCTGCATTTTACTTCCATGGCAGCAGGAATAAGTAATATTCACTCACTAAACTGCTCTCTCTCTTGCTTGTGTTCACCAGAGCAGCTTCTAGAGGGCAGTGTTTTCCTCCTTTTATTATCATTAGAAAGCTGGCATCTCAATTAAAAACCAAGTTGCAACTAAAAATACTTTCCAAAAGGAGAAAGGAAATCTTAAGTGTCAAACTCTATGACTGTTTTAAAAAGTGCTATAGTATCAGTGAAAATATAACATTTAATATATAACATAAATTCAGCAGCTGAAGGGAGGAAACCAGGGACATATTTTAGTGAGTCAAGTGAACAATTTTATTTCAGCATTAGGCATGAGAAGATGAAAAAATCCATTCACCGTCCTCTGCTAAATAAATAATCTACAATCAGAATGCTAAGGAGGAACACAATACCAGCCTCGATGTGGTCTTATTCTTAGCCACTTTCATGCAGAATTATCATATACTCCTCTATAGTACAGAGCAGTCAGTTTTCCTCTTGCTGTCACAAAACTAAAACTAAATCATTTAACTGAGTCGCATTCAGGGCCAAATTGTTCATTGATGTAACTTGACTGACTGAGAATTTGGGATATAAAATTGTAAGGTCTTCCCTACTCACAGGATGTACCACTTAATTATACCAGTATAGTTAAAGCAATACAATTCCATTCCCCTCCAGTGTGGACACAGTTATACTAATATAAAAGGTGCTTTATACTGGAATAGCTTATTAATGTTTAGGGAGGGGAATGAGATATAGTGGTATAAGGCACTTTTATATTAGTACAACTGCATCCACATGTGGCATTTAGACTGTAACTATAATCAGTTAAAAAAAAACCACACACACACACAAAACAAAAATCACCTCCCAATCAACATATTTTGCCAGCCCAAATCCTTTCTATAGTCATCATAGTATTATTTCTTAAATATCTGTATTATCATCATCATGTCCAGAGGCCCCTGGCCATGACTTTCTCTGTGCAGACATACATCAGATCCAGGGGCCATAACCTGAGGTTCCAACTCAGTTTGTAGTCAGTCCTCACTCAAGTCAACTCCCATAGATTTGACATTCTGACACTAAATAGCTGTGTTAAAATAAACTTGTGAAACACCAGATTTGAACATCTTGAATTCTCCCCTTATGCTAATAAAGTTTCACCTCTTCATAACTTGTGGTCTCTGGCTGGCATCATGCTGGCAATATCATATACCTTGTATCAATGAATAACATGCAACCTGCTGACCCCAAGCCTTTCACAGAGCTATCACTCTTTGGAACTCTGTAGAGATCTATCCTCATTCATATTTAATCAAATGCTAAAGTTTGTGCTAAAGTTTCCATAAAGTTTACCAATGTAATTAGCTTCTTTTTCTTAGCTGATCATCTCAATCTATTATCAAACAAATGATATGATTGTTTGCAATTCAAATGTTCTGCATCTTGAAGCATTTCAAGCTGCTTAGGCTGTACTTCCTCTGAGTTGTTCCTTGCTTGGTGCGTCTTCACTGCAGAGTTAACCTGGGTGATCAGCACCTGGGGCCGAACACCCAGGTTAACCTAGCCTTAGTGTCTGCCACCACACAGCAAGCCATACCTGAGTTACTGTGTCCTCACACTGTTGCTAAACTCACACGTGTGTCACTGGGACTTCTGAGGGCAAAGCCCATGGTTCTTTGTGCTGCAGTAAGGTGAATTGTTCTGTGATTCTTTCCTAGTGAATTATAGGAGAACTTGTCTGTCCTGGGTACACAAGGGAATCGAGGGAAGGAATTGGAGGACTATCAATATTCAGATGATTTAGCCTGCGTCTTAACTGCATAGTGAGTAAGTTACCAGGCTGAATGAAAGCAGATGCTTATAGCCCCAGACAAGCAAGCTAGCTCAGATTGAAAGAGCCACTTAACTCAGCTGAGACAGTTTGGTGTAGAAATGGGAGTCAGGTTAGGGGCAACACCCAAGTAAAAGCCTGGGTCAACTCTGCAGTGAAGACTTACCCTAAAGGTGAAATTTATCCTTGTGCAAAAAGCCCAGCACAAGTACGATGCCCCACTTAAAATAAGAGAAAACTTTTGTGCCAGTTGTCACATGTAATTTTTCTCTTTTTAACTTGAAAATCTTCCACTCCTGCCTCAGAAAGATAGTCTGACATGCATGCAGGAGATCACTTGAACAAGGAAGAACACAGGCCACTGGATACTGACCAATGCCTGGCAGCAATTTCATATATTACTGATAAGCAAGACTTCATCAGAACCGACAGGCATCTTTCCAATCTCACAATCATTACACAGATGTCAATGATTGACAGAAGTCTGTGTAGAATTGACTAAGGTCTGTCAGGAGGGCCACGTGACGTAGGAAATGCTAATAGGATACAGAGAGACAAGGTGGGTGAGGTAATATCTTTTACTGGACCAACATCTGGTGGTGAAAGAGACAAGCTTTCAAGCCACACAGTCTGAAGAAGTGTTCTGTGTGGCTCGAAAGCTTGTCTCTCTCACCAACAGACACTGGTCCAATAAAAAAATATTACCTCAACCACCTTGCCTCTCTAATATCCTGGTATCAACATGGCTACAACTACACTGCATACAATAATAGGATACAGAGTCCTTTACCTTGAAGTTACCAGTTCAAATCCAGCCCAGGCTATGTAGTAACTGACAGCTGATACTAGATGAGTTCATTAATGTTTGTAAAGGTGTTTCACTATGTTAATAACGATTAATATTATCTGACAGCTATTTAGGGGGCTATGTGGAATAAGTTGGTGGCATCTCACATCCAAGGCATCCATATCATACCAACAAAACCTGACATTCACAGAAGAATTGATTGATTAGACCATGAGGACTTAGTCTCTTATACCTATTTCCAGAACTGGGTATAGTCACAGAGGATCTGTCTATACTGCAGCTGGGAGTCAGCTTCCCAGCCCAGGCAAGCAGAGTTGTGCTAGTGGGGCTTTAGCTAGGCTGCTAAAAACAGCAGTGTGAATGTTGCAGCGCCAGGGGAGACTCATGCTAGCCTGAGAGGTGGGCTTGAGAGCCTGAGCTGCTGCCCAAGCCACAACTTTCATGCTGCTTTTTTTAGCTCACTAGCTTGAGCCCTGCTAGTATGAGTCCGTCTACCTGGGCTGGGAGACTTGCTCCTAGCTGCAGTGTAGACATGCGCATTGTTTGAGGCACAGTATGGGAGCTTCCATTACTGCTGCTCATGCAGTGCCTCTTCTGCATCTAAAAAGATACAGAGGTCTTCGATCCCCAGGATGATCAACTCAGCATCTTTCACAATAATTAAATTTGATTTAAAAGATCTCTACATTAAAAAAATAATGTTTAAAAGATTAAGCAATTCTTTTATGAAGGAGAAATAGACAACGCATTTATAAGCGATCTTTCCAGAGAATTAAACATATCAAATAAAAAAAATCAATTACCTACCTTCTCATAACTGTTGTTCTTCCAGATGTGTTGCTCATGTCATTCAAAGAAGGTGTGTGCGTGCCACATGTACGGTCTTTGGAAGATTTTTCCCCTAGTGATACCCATTGAGTTGGCTGGGGAGCCCCCTGGAGCTGTGCCTTCATGGTGGTATATATAAGTGCCTGCCAACCTGCTGCCTCTTCAGTTACTTCTTGCCGGCTACTCCGACAGAGAGGAAGGCAAGTGGGTCTAGGAATGGACATAAGCAACACATCTCGAAGAACAACAGTTACGAGTGGTAGGTAACCATTTTTTCTTCTTGTGCTTGCTCATGTTGATTCCAAGTAGGTGACTCCCAAGCCTTACCTATAAGGTGGGGTTGGAGTGCCTGGAATCGATGATTGATGCACCACTCTGCTGAATGCTGCATCATCTCTAGCATGTTGGGTAATGGCATAATACAAAGCAAAAGTGTGAACTGACAACCACGTCACTGCCCTGCAGATCTCCTGGATCTAGACCTGTGACAGAGATGCTGCCAAAGAGGCCTGCACCCTTGTAGAATGTGCCATCAGTGCAGGGGCAAGTATTTCTGCCAAATCATAACATGCCTGGATACGGACATGATCCACAATGAGATTCTTTGAGAAGACACTAGGAGGCCCTTCATTCTGTCTGCTACTGCGATGAGCAGCTAGTTCGACTTATGAAACAGCTTCGTACATTCAATATAAAAGGCCAGTCCTCACCGAACTTCCAAGGAGTGGAGTCTTTGGTACTGGCTGTTGGCGTGTGGCTTAGGGTAGAAAACTGGGAGAAAAATGTCCTGACTGGCATGAAGCTAAGAGACGACCTAAGGGAGAAAGGCCAGGTGAGGTCTAAGCAGTACCTTGTCCTTATCAAAAATGATGCAAGGAGGGTCGGAGGTTAGGGCCCGGAGCTCAGACACCCTTCTAGCTGACATTATTGCAACCAGGGATGCCACCTTCCATGACAGATAGAGTAATGAGCAAGTCACTAGGGGCTCAAAGTAGGTCCCCATTAGTCTTGAAAGAACCAAATTAAGGTCCCAGTCCAGGATCAGCTGCCTCATTTTCGAGTACAGTCTTTCAAGGCCTTTAAGAAAACAACCAACCATCAGGTTGGCAAAGACTGACCAGCCTGCCACTGCTGGGTGGAAAGCCAAAATGGCTGCTAAGTCAACCTGTATTGATGAGACCGACCGGTCCTGTTGATTTAAGTGTAGCAGATAGTCTAAGATGAGAGGTTCCAGTGACTAACTTGTGAACACTAGATCAAGAATCGTTCCACTTTCCAGGTAAGTGGCCCTGGTGGAGGGCTTCCTACTACCAAGGAGACCCTCCCTAATCGGTTCAGAACACATTAGCTCTACTGGGTTTAACCACGAAGCTTCCAAGCTGTGAGGTGGAGAGACTCGAGGCTGGGATGCTGGAGATGGCTGTGGTCTTGAGAGATCAGGTCTGAAAGCAAGGGCAATGAGATTGGGGTGTTCACCGATAGCTCTAGGAGCATGATATACCAATACTGGCGAGGCCAGGCTGGAACTATCAATATGACTGCAGCCCTCTCCCTGTGGATCTTGAGCAGAACCTTATGGACGAACGGGAAAGGTGGGAATGTGTACAACAGGTGGTCCATCCAAGGGAGGAGAAACATGTCCGCAAGTGATTCCGGACTGTGATTCAGGAAGGAACAGAACTGCAGGCATTTCCTGTTGCTTTTTGTGGTGAAGAGGTCAAATTGGGGAACTCCCCACTTTTGGAAAATGATGTTCACTATATCCAGGTGAATGGACCACTCGTGGTTGTGGAAGGATCTGTTGAGATAGTTCGCCAACTCGTTCTGAGAACCCAGGAGGTAGGATGCTTCCAAGTGAATTGAGTGCAGAAGTCCCATAGTTTGAGAACTTCCTGACATAGGGGAGAGGAGCGAGCTCCACCCTATTTCTTTATATAAAACATTGCAGTCATATTGTCAGTCATCAGCAACACACATTTCCCTGGCAAGTGGGCCTGGAAGGTCTGGTATGCCAGGTGGACTGCTCTCAGCTCCTTGATTTTGATGTGAAGCGAGAGCTCATCTTGTGACAAAGGCCCTGGGTCCTGAATTCTCCCAGTTGAGCTCCCCACTCCAATGCAGATGCATCTGTAACTAGGAACAGCGAGGGATGTGGTTTGGCGAAGGGGACTCCCATGCACACTGCTTGTGGGTTGAGCCACCATTGGAGAGACACAAGAACTTGCAGTGGGTGTGTGACCACCTTGTCCAGGATGTTGCATGCTGTACCATGTACGTACAAGCTGTCATATGTCTGAGGAGCTTCAAACAATTCCTTGCTGTGGTGATAGGGTATTGCTTGAAGCCTTTATGATGTCATGCATTGTCTGAAAACGAGACTCTGGCAGGAAGGCTCTGGCCTGTCCCAAGTCCAATACCGCCTCAATGAACTCTATTCTCTGAGTAGGGGATAGAGTTGATTTATATACATTGAGGAGAAGACCCAGCCTGTCGAAGGTAGATTTTATCATAATGATGTATTGTTCCACTTGCACCTTGAAGCGGCCCTTGACCAACTAGTTATTGAGGTATGGAAATACCTGCACTTGGCTTTTTCTCAGTAAGGTAGCTATGACTGCCATGCACTTGGTAAAAACTTGAGGGGCTGCTGACAGGCCAAAGGGGAGTACTGTAAACTGGTAATGGTTGTGGTTCACTACAAACCTGAGAAAGTGTCTATGGGCTGGGAGTATTGATGTGTGGAAGTACGCGTCCTTAGGGTTGAGGGTGGAGTAGTGCTATCCCGGATCCAGGGATGTAATGATGGCAGCCAAAGAGACCATGCAGGACCTCAGCTTCTCCATGAATCTGTTGAGTCCTTGCAGGTTGAGGATGGGTCTGAGACCCCCTTTGGCTTTAGGGATTAGGAAATATCAGGAGTAAAATCCCTTGCCCCTTGGCTCATGAGGAATCTCCTCCACTGCTCCGATGGTGAGGAGCATTTGAACCTCCTGCATGAGGATTTGTTTGTGAGAAGGATCCCTGAAGGGGGATGGGGAAGGGGAATGGGAGGGAGGGGAGAAGCAGAATTGGAGAGAATATCCCTCTTCTACGGTGTGAAGAACCCAGCGATCGGAGGTTATCTGGGCCCAAGCACAATAGAAGTGGGACAGATGGTTCAGAAAACAGGGTGAAGGATCCATGACAGGACTCGTGCATCACCCCTGGGCGCACCTTCAAATGGCTTGCTTAAAGCCTGAGGATTGCCTCTCCAAGTCTTGGCCTTGATTGGGTGGTGCATGGGGAGGCTTACGCCTACCATTCTTGCCCCCCTGGAGAAGTTCTGCCTAGGCTGGGGAGGGCAGAAGTGCGGAGGGAGTTGGGGCTTAAAATATTTCCTCTCAGTGGCGGGGGTTTGTAGACCCACTGACTTCAATGTTGCCCATGAATTTTTTAGGCTATGGAGCTTGGAGTCAGTATGCTCTGAAAACAACCCCATGCTGTCAAAGGGCAAGTCCTGAAATGTTTGTTGGACCTCTGGGGAAAGGCCTGACCTGGAGCCATGAGAACCTCCTCATGCCTATGGCAGAGGACATGGTTCACGTGGCTGAGTCTCCCACGTCCAGTGAGGCCTATAAAGTGGTCTGTGCCACTTCCTTGCCCTCCTCCACAATGGCTGCAAACTCCACTATAGAGTTTGACAGGATCAACTCCTTAAAATTCCCATTAATTAAAATTGTATCTACTCAGAATTGCTTGCTGGTTAGCAATCCCAAGCTGGAGCCCTCCAGTGGAGTAAACCTTCCTACCAAAGAGGTCCATCTTCTTTGAGTCTTTCGATTTTGGAGTTGGGCCTGCTTCCCTTATTTTCTCCCTCATTCACCATCACTATGACCAGCAAACTAGGCTACAGATAGAATCACAGAATATTAGAGTTGGAAGAGACCTCGGGAGGACATCTAGACAGTCCCCTGCTCAAAGCAGGACCAACCCCAACTAAATCATCCCAGCCAGACTGAATAAGTATTTGTACCCCTTAGAGGAGACGAAATACTTTCTCTCTACCTCCTTTACTGTAGGGGAATGGAGGCAGGAGTCTGCCACAAGGTCTTCGTAGTGGCTTGGACAGTTTTAATGAGTGGTAATGCCACCCTGGAGGGCCCCTCAGGGGTTAAGATGTCAAGCTGGGGTCCACAGATTTAACCACCTCCTTGGCCTGTAGCACCATGTGATGAGACACCCTGTGCAACAGCTCCTGGTGCACTCTATTATCAATGGGGGGTGGCCCAGAGGATGAAGACCCCACCATTGTCTCATCAGGCAAGGGTGATGCCAATGCCCTAGGTGGTACTGGGCCCCCCTGTCCTGCCAGCTCCCTGGAAGCATCCTGTTCGGTGCCGTGCTGCTCAGCACCAGTAGCGGTCTCAACACCAGTGGTGGAGCTGGGACCTGGACGGGGCTCTGCACCAGGGTTTGAAGTCGTCTCAGTGCCTCATAGCGGGGGAAGGTCCCAGGGTAGTAAAGGGACATGCCCTTTTGAGATTATGAAGTGGGACCCCTAGAGTAAGTGCCTTGGGCCTGGTGGTATTCCCATGAGGTCCAAAAAGGCCATTGTGCGGGTCCTTGCCACTGCATCAGCCACAGCACCATCCCTGCCTCTTGTCTATAGCGGCACCATTCCAAACAGTGCCGACTGAGCCTGGAGTAATAGGACTCTGCCTCCAAGTCTGATGACCAGGACTCCGATTGTGGAGCCCAGGGTGGTGCCGAGTGGGATAGTGCCGGAGAGTGGTGCCATGGGGAAGGCAAGTGGGTGCCTCATAATTGCGGGCTTTCTTCTGGATGGCACTGCGCCTTGCGGTGCTGGAGGTCTATCTTGCCTGGCGGGGGACTGCAGTGCAATCAAGTCCCTGGCCACCTCGAATGTGTCCAGGGTGGAAGGGAGCTCCAACTCCTCCTCTAGCAGGAAAGTCTAACAACATCGGACTCAATGGACCTCTCTATGGGCCCAAAGTCAACAGCGCTGACTCCTGCAAGAACGGCCCCGGGTGCCCCTGTGCGGGATGCACACAGCTGGAGCGGTCAGACCTGGTCTCACTGGGGGCGAGCACCCTCTATCAATCTTCCTGTGCCACTTATGAGGCACCGATGAGTCTGAGCGGTGCTATGTTGTCGCTGCAGGCTTTGATGCCAGGGAATGATGGTGCCAAGGGTCTCTATGCATAGAGTCCTTTCTTGATGCTGTAGCTTCTCTAATGGAGGGCGGAATGCTCCACACGGAGGTGCTTGGTGCTGAGTCCTGCTGGCCTGGAGCCAGCTGAGGACAGAGGGTTGCCTCCATAAGGAGTTGCTTGAGCCTGAAGTCCCTTTCTTTCTTTGTTCTCAAGCAGAACTCTGCAGATCTTGCAGTGATCTGTTTGATGTGCCTCCGCAGGCCCTTTAGGCAAGAGTTGTGGGGGTCACCTGCTTGTGGCAGGTCCCACACGGCTTAAAACCTTGGGATCGAGGCATGCCCTGAACCCCAAGAAGGGAAGGAATTGGGGTGGGGAGAAAACCCCCAACTTCTATCTAACTACTCACTACTAAAAACTAACACTATTTAACTATTTACAGGTTATCAGAAAAGTCAGATCACTGGGAGAAACACTTGCCGAGGCAAGAGACACACGCAGCTCCAACGACTATCACTGGTAGTAAGAAGGAACTGAAGAGGTGGTGGGTCAGCAGGGAACTATATACACTGACATGAAGGTGCGACTCCAAGGGGCTCCACAGCCGACCTGACTGGTACCACTAGAGGAAAAACTTTCTGACATCTGTGCCCGCAGTGTGCATACATCTACTTGGAATCGACATGAACGAGCACTCGAAGAAGAACTGAAGATGACTTAACATCAACAAGGTCAGTTGTCAGCCATGGAGGATTTTACTGCAATTATAAATAATAAAATGCAATTACAATGTAATAGCTTTATTGAAAGGCACTCTGTCCATGCAAATACCTTTCAGAGTGCTCTAAAAATCACTGACACAGGAGGAAGATTAAGAATGCCTAGTATCAGTTTGTAAGGTAATAATTTATTATAGGTGGCACTGGTAGCAACACTTACTATTAAGGTTGCTGACACTCCCTATAAGAATCTGTTTTCAATTGCTTAAACCTTAGTGAAACATTAACTGCTTAGGCTGAAATTTTCTATGCTGGGTATGTGCCTTAGGCTGAATTTTTTGGGAAAATTTCAGCCAGAATGGTTCAGCTGTTTCCAGGAATGAGGCTGGGGGGAAAATAAGTTGTTTTGCCCAAGTTGAAAAAATATGGTGATCTTTTCTTTGAAAAACTCTAGTGCCCCTATGATTTGGAGCAGGGACTTAAGATTTGGCAGAGCTGAGGCCTTTGTGTCGGAGATGTGCCTTTTGCTGTCCCTGTGAAAATCTGCCCAAATTTGGCCAAGTTCTGAGCCTTTCAAAAAAAAAAATCACAGTTTGCAATTGTTCAATAGAGACATCTTTGATTTTAGCAGCTAAAATCTCCAAAGATTCTTTCTTCACTGAGCATGCTCCATCCCCTCACAGTTCCTCCACAGTGACCAGCCTGTGCATGCACTATCCCCACAGAGTGACTGCATATGCTCCAACCCGTGGCTGCAGGGACGAAGCTGGACTTTCACTGTAATTGCTGCTCTCAGCTGCCTGGGCCAGGGTGGGGCTGGGCACTGGAGTTGAGAGCAGGCAGCCTATCTTTCCTGCTAGCACTCAGGCCATGTGGAGGAGGAAGCAGTCTGATTCAAAGGTCGAGGGGACAAAAGCCAGATTAGAGGGAGGGAAAAGAGTACATTGGGAAAAAGAGTCTGGTGAGACTGGGACTAGAGTGGGATTGGGGGTCAGAGAAACTGGGACTGGGAGCCAGAGAGGGTGAGCTGAGGCTGGGACTGGGAAACAGGGAGTGGTTGGGCAAGGGACTGGAAGCTACTGAAGGACGAGGGGATGGACTGAGAGCCTGTTGGCTGGATGAAGAACACTGAGATTGGATGAGGAGCTGAGAGGGGAGAAGACTGGGACTGGCTGGACAAAGAGCCTGGGTCTAGGAACCAATGTGGGGGAAACGGGGTAGAGGAAGAGAAGATAAATCTGATAAAGAGCTTGGGTGTGGGGGGAGATCTGGGATTGGCCGGGAACAGAGACTGGGACTAGGAGCCAAGGAGGGAGGAAACTAGGACAAGAAGCTGATGAAGGGATAGGGGGAATAATGAGGTTGGAAGAAGAGCCCGAGGAGGAAGAAAAGGACTCTGAGCCAGTGGCAGGGGGAGAGGAGAACAACTTAGATGAGGATCTGAGATGGGGGGGAAGTGGGACTGGCTGAGCAAGGAGACTGGGACCAGGTACGGTGGGAAAGAAAGAGAGATTGGGAGGGCAAGGGGAGATTGAGACTCAGACAGCAAACCCAGAGAGGGAGACTAAGACTGGGATGAGAAGGATGAGAAGAATGAGACCATTCTTTCTGTTTCTGCAACCAACTGCCTAATTCACTACACACTTTCCCCAACGTCAGTAACAAATGAGAAAGGGGGTCCTACAGCCAGAACCCCACATCACTACACAACCCTGGTTTATACCCAAAGCAGGTCCACCCTGTGCATTGAATGAGACAGGGGTCCTGTGGAAAAAAATAGTAATTGATGATGTAATTGAAGACTATCATAATGAATATGCACAAAGGGGGATGAAATAAGCTTAAACTTCTTATTTGGCATCTCCTTTGCTGGAGGTGTGCAACAATGGTGTCCTGTTCCATATGATCCTCTGCTAATCTCTTTTTGGAAGAATAATCCTTTTGATCTACCCAGGACACCACATCGTCCATCTTTTTCTGTCTCATGTTCTTATGCTATCAACTTTCCTTTCTAGTGCCTGTAAACATGAATCACACACTGAACCTCTTAAAAATGCACCCTGAAAATCAAATCTTTCTTTTCATAAGATCTCTGGCTAGTAGCTGCTGAGTTCCACTCATCTCCAATAATTTATCTTTGATTATGCAGCATAGCCACGATATTTTCAGAATTCGTCTATAAAAATTTGAATGATTGTGCTTTCTTTATTATCTATTGTTTGAATGTCCATATTTCACAGTTGTAATTTAATAGTTTTTAAGTCAGTATTTAGTCCTCAGATTTATGTCTCTTCTAATCAGACGTTTATTCTTCCAGAATGTCTCTGCATTGGTGCAGTTCTGGTGCTGACTTCAATATGCTTACACAGGCAACCTTAATTCTTGCATGTCTTACTATCTGAGTGCTTGACTTTGCAATAGTGTTCTTTCAATGTAGTTTTTATTATGTATATTGTGGTAGTGCCTACAGGCCCAATATCTAGCCTTGTTGAGGTAGGTACTATACAAAGCACACAGATATACTTTCTGCCCTCAAAGAGTTTACAGTCTAAAGAGACAGAGAAAGGCTGGAAGGAGACAGAGAAACATACAGAGGGGAAGTAACTCTGCCCGGGGTCAGTGGCACAGCCAAGAATACAAAGTAAGTCTCCTGAATCCCAGTTCAATGCCTGATCCAAAAGACCATACTCCTTGTTCTGTAAATAGAGAAAGCACTTAGGGTTTGTCTACATTGCAACTGGGACTGGGAGTGTGCTTTCCAGCTTGAGGAGACAGACACACACTATCTCTGCTCGAACTAGCAGGCTAAAAATAGCCATGTTATCAGGGATCGCATGGGCAGCAGCTCAGGCTAGCTGCCTGAAGATAAACCCACCTACGCCTCATGAGTACATATTCAGGTGGCTAGCCCAAACCGTCACCTGTTACCCCCAGCTACACTGCTATTTTTAGCATGCTAGCTCACCAAGAGCTGGGATGCGTTTTGTCTATCCATGCTGGGAAGCTGCAGTGTAGAGACATCCTGAGGTACACTCATGCACCTTCTGTGAAGGTTTTGTGGCTGCACAGTTGTAGAACTAAGTTGCAAGACAGGCTCTCAGTTTGCACGATTGGTTCATATAAACACCACCTTGTAAATGAAAATGCAGACATTTTGCAGGCAGTTTCACAGAAATGCTCACAAGTCAACTTGTCACCAACTGCTTTGAAAATCTGGTCATGTTTCCCTAAACTTATTTTGAAAAATATATAATAGGGTCATTCCTCCCATGAGTCAGCCAGTCCAGTGAATACATACATTTATCTAAAGAGTAAATGTTAACTGAAATTAACCAGCATAATGTGTTCAGTCATGTGTGTGAATACCCTTCCTTATTGGCATCCCAGAAAGGAACGCTTTTTCAGTTCTGCTGTTCTCTGAGGTTTTATACTCTGACTATTTTTAGTTGTTACCAGCTGCGGTACCCAGGACCAATCAGCTCTCAAAGCTTGAAAGGAATTTTGCTCTGGTCCAAACTTCATTCTCTGTAATCTTATAGGGAGGAGCCAAATAATCAAGTGTTTACTGCTTCAACCTTTGGTAATTAGTGACAGCTTTCATTAATGCAAGATGAGACAACCACCCAGCATAGTAAAGGGGTCAGTCAGGACTGGACCAAAGTTAATCTGAGTCAATGGATCACCACTCTTGATAAAATTACATTTATTCAACTTAGAAAAAAAATTATGTCTGATGAAGTTAAATACGCTCTGCTAGACTACAGCAGTATGGGGGAGAAAAACAACCTTATGATTTTCATAAAGGAGCTCTTAATTGTGTGGAGCTGAGACAATATTTATTTTGGATGATTTGTTGTATTCCATGCACCTGACTCCATTCACAGAAGAAAGGCAGCCTCTTAACCACTGGCCACATAATGTACTGTTCATCGGTGAGAATAAAACCTGTGTGAAATCTAACCCCTACTGAAGTTAATGGCAAAATTTGCATTGACTTGAATGGGGTAGGAATTTCACCCCTGTACACAGCATTTGTTCAGAAAGGCAATCCCTTCAAGTTCAGTGAGACCAACGGAACAGCAAATATATTGTTAGCAACACAAGCTTCATCACTTAAATAATAATGCTAGACAAAAAGCTCTTCACACATTTGCTCTGGCAAGTTTCATTTGCTTTAATCTCAGAGATCATAAATGTAGAGGTATTTGAACAATAGCTAATGAAATCCTAATGCAATAATTAGCTCAATCTAGTTTCCCATTTTATGACATCAAAATTCTTCCATGATCCTCTCCCTATGATAATATTCTGATGCAACTATACCACTTTGTAAAGTGAGAGGTGACACCGCACAATTCTCTCATTGAGCATCTCCCTACACGAACGTTGTGGTCCGTTTCAAACATACTTATAGGATCCTTAGGGCTCAATCTTGCAAGGTGCTGAGAATTCTGGCCTGATTCAGTAGAGCACTTTAGCACACAGCTAAATTTAAGAATGTGAAGTCACTCTCAAGAGTATGAATGAGACTATTCATGTGCTTAAAATTAAGCATATACTCAAAAGCTTTGCTGGTTCAGGCCACAGTTCTAAGCACCTTACAGAATGGAGCCATTCGAGAACATTCTTGAAAAATATTGGAAGGATGTAATTTTCATACATAAAAATATTCTCTGGATCTCTCTTCAAGGACTACTTCTATCATGATGCATATAAGAAAGGGTATGCTGAAGGGCCCTGTTTCTAACGGTATTTGAAATTAACCTGGCCTTCCTGCTTCAATCACAATATAGGGAACGTGAAAAGCCCTCTTACATCATCTAGGCCACACCATGCCAACGTAGGATTGTGCCATGAAGTATATTCTCCAGTACTTTGTCTAGTGCAGTTTCAAATGATGAGGATTTCATAACATAAGAACATAAGAACGGCCATGCTGGGTCAGACCAAAGGTCCATCTAGCCCACTATCCTGTCCTCTGACAGTGGCCAATGGCAGATGCCCCAAAGGGAACGAACAGACATGTTAGGATCAAGTGATCCATGCCCTGTCACCCAATCCCAGCTTCTGGTAAACAGAGACTAGGGTCACCATTCCTGCCCATCCTGGCTAATAGTCAATGATGGACGTATCTTCCAAGAATCTATCTAGCTCCCTTTTGAACCCCATTATAGTATTGGCCTTCACAACACCCTCTGGCAAGGAGTTCCAGAGGTTGACAGTGCATTGCATGAAAAAATACTTTCTTGTGTTTGTTTTAAACCTGCTACCTATTAATTCAATTTGGTGGTCCCTTGTTCTTGTATTATGAGAAGGAGTAAATAAACACTTCCTTATTTACTTTATACCACCCATGATTTTATAGACCTCTATCATATCCCCACTTAGTCACCTCTTTTCCAAGCTGAAAAGTCCCAGTCTTATTAATCTCTGCTCATACGGAAGCCGTTCTATACCCCTAATCATTTTTGTTACCCTTTTCTGAACCTTTTCCAATTCCAATATATCTCTTTTGAAATGGGGCAACCACATCTGCACACAGTATTCAAGGTGCAGGCGTACCATGGGTTTATATAGAGGCAATATGAAATTTTATATCTATCCCTTTCTTGATGATTCCCAACATTCTGTTCGCTTTTTTGACTGCCGCTGCACATTGAGTGGATGATTTCAGAGAACTATCCACAATGACTCCAAGATCATTATTTCCTTGGGAAACTATCCCCTAATAGATGTAAAAACTAGTAACAATCTCCTCAAATTCAGGCTACATTTTCTTTTTGTTCCAAGTTGACTTAATTTTATCCCATTACTCCTAGTTAGTGAAGAATCATCTATGATGTCTAGAGACCACTCTGGCCCATGATATGCTGCCTCTGAATAGTGCAGGATCACCATAATGCCAGGCCAACAAGGTGTCAACATTACAATTAAAAGATGCAAATATCAAAATTATATCAAGTAGACATTAAGTTGTAACACAAGAGTATATGCAAAACTGGTTTGTGCAGTTAGGTATAGATGTCCTATTGCATGTCATTGTTTGAACTGAATGTACCTTAAGGAAAGGTTCAACAAGATGCAAGTGCATTTGGCTGGAGGTCAGAACAAAGACCAAATTAATTTATGTTTAAACACAAAGATCCTGCATCTTATCTTTGCCTCTCACATCTCAAATAATCTGTGTTGATATAGTACTAAACTTCTATTTACAGATGCTAAGAGTATACAAACACATAGTGCTAGTGTACACTGGAGAGCAACCCCTCTCCAAAACTCACCTAAGAACCTGGAGAGAAGTCTTTGAACCATGGAGTTAGTGAACTTCATATTCAGGACTGAACTGCGAGACACTGAGCATTGTCAACCCTCAGGGATGTTAAGGGGAGTTGTGGGCCTTTGGCACTTTGCAGAAGGTGTGGAACATTAGGAAAAGCAATTGCTGTTGACAAGAAAACGTCCCAGAGTAAATCAAATTTCAAATTTAGAAATAAACTATTAAATGCATGCAAGATTAAATAAAGTCTTATGGATGTTATTAATGTGTGATCTGCTCATCACATTCTATCCCACTTGCAATTATGTGTTTATTAGTAATTTAGGTAAATAAAGAGAGTGTGGATTGTCAAACACTTATTGCAGTATCAGTTAGTCATATTTTGAAAGTAGGGGTCATCTGAACTTCTCCACTTCTCCCAGATTCTATGTTATCCAGATAACTGTGGGTCAGAAGATCTGTGTTTTGTTCCTGACTTTGCTATAGTTTTTCTGCGTGACCTTGGGAAAGACATTTAACCTCTCTGTGCCTCCGTTTTTACATCTGTAAAGTAGGGATGATAACATATCCCAACCTCACTAGATGTGTTGTGAAACTTACTTCATTAAGGTTTGTGAAGTGCTTTGAGATGCTTGGATGAAGGTAGCTATAGAAATGCAAAGTATCCTATTATATTTAGAATTGGGCCGGACACAAAACACTGGGCTCAAAGACCCCTGAACTCTGGGGAATTGGATCAATGCCCAAACCAATTTACATTTCTGGCCCATCTCTATTGTGTTATTACATCTTCACTAAGGTCACAAAGGTATGTCAACATTGTGAGTGATGCAGCAACATTTAATAAGGTCACACACAAATATATCCAAGGTGGTATAAAAAGAAACAGTCACTGCAGTCTAAACATAAATATCTTGCTTTCAGATACAAACCAAAGATTCATTCAGGATCCAAGCATCTCCTGCTGTGTTCTTTAAAGCAGGAGCAGCTGCATGAGGAGTCATAATCTATGTCATTAAATAGGCGTATATAAGCACAGTTATTAAGTACATTTGATGGTAGTTGTTTACATCCTGATAGAAAAGCTAATAAACAAAGGTGCTAAACAGCTATCATATCATATGCCCTTCCTAAACCACTCAGGCATGGTGTTAATGAGGGACAAAAATGTGGGTAATGAGATATTTTTAAACCGATCAACAAATACGTCATAGAATGGTGAAAAAGGTCCCTCAATGAGGGGCAAGGCCTAAAATAACGACACACCGATTTTCAGCATAGTGTTCATGTTAAAATCCTTCACAAACCAGGTCTAGAACTGGTGTCAGTAAGAATAATTCCAGTGACGTCGAGCCTTTGGTCAAGTTTCATCCAGTCTTCAAAATCAAACAAAAAATGTTCATGGATTCCATTCAGGAAAAAGGGGTTAGGTGGGAGTTGATTCTTATTTGAACTAAACAGGTTGCCCAACTAGTAGCACATCAAATCAGCATTAGGATTTTGGGTCATCATGGCCCAATCATCACAGCCCACTGAAAGCACAGAAGAAGAGGATCTCATGGGGAATGTAGTCTAGATTTTAAACGGCTATTTTAAAAATATTCTTTTTCTGACACCTTTCATACTGCAGGATCCCCTGGTACTATACACATAAATAACCCATATATAGTGGGCACCATTATAAAATAAACATTTGCCTCAACCACAGTGATTGTTGTATGTCAACTGTTCTAAATGCAGGATGATACCATGATTAATGCAGCTGGGTGACAAATGTTGAGGTTATAATGGTACTCAACGTACAAACTATGCTTAGTAATTAATTCACCTGCCACTGAAATGCAACCACCTCTGGGGGGAGGGACACAGTAACTGTTTAGCAGTACACAGTATTACTACACAGATGTCATCCTCAGCGATATTGTCAATAAGAAAGTAACCAAAATACAAATAAAAGCTCCATTAAATCTTCATGGAAAAAGCCAAGGTGTTTACATGGAAAAGAACACAATTGGTTGGGAGGGAAATGGTATTTTTAAATGTCAAGGAGAGAATTAAAAAAATAAAAGTAAAAATAAGGAAAGGGAAATGCTGAGTTCCTTCAACCAAGCGACTCTCATTTCAGTTTCCCTTGACTGTGACCCACATACTTGCATTTCATTTGTCGTCACTGAAATCTCAGTGCAGTAATAGCTTCCTAAACAATACGGCTCCATATTTTAAAGCTGTTGCTATGCTACTGTACTATGCCAAGCCGCTGTGGAGCCAACAGCTGAAGTGGCACAGTGATGTCGGCTTCACATTGATTCATGGACCTTTCCAGAGGGAGAAATGGCCCATCTGCACAGTACATGAACAGGGCATGCATTCAGCGGAGGTGAGGAGTAAAGCTTTTTACCCTTTGTACCCAAAAGATTAAGCAAGGTGCTGCGCCTTGGTACTAAAGCACACATTCTGTTCATAACAGATAACGTCTCATTCATAATTACCAGACTATTTGGAACAGAACTGCCAGCTTGCTAATCTTCTCATGCACAGAAAATAATTTACATAAACATAAATCAAGCTGCAAAAGAGAACTACAGCACAATTCTCTTCTCAGAGGGTTACTGTCGCAAATGAGAAACATGGATGAGAAAGTCAGTTTTTCTCTTGAGTGAGACATTAAGACTTAAAAGGTAACCATCCTACTGTCTGATAAAGTGGCCATGCAGCCATGCTGTGGACAAACCCAAATCCTCCTGCTCTCTAGGCTACTAGAGACTGGGGGCGGATAGTGATAATTCTTACACTGGATTTACAGTATAATACTCTGACTTCAAAAAAGTTACTCCTACTTTCAGCAGTGTGAAATCAGAATCAGGCCCCAAGACTATGAGAGACACAATGCTCCTGAAGCCTGAAGGGAGATGCTAACTTTGCAGCTATAATATTACATTATGACTGTTGTTAATGGAGAGGTAGTGGTGGAGTCTCAGAGGATGGTCTTGGTCATTTAGCTACAGTTAGAAATGTTTTTAGGAAGATATTGGACTGAGAAGGTGAGCTTTGTCTAGGTTCTGTAATCCGAGCAAAAGAAGATTTTAAAGGGACAAAACATGAAAGACAAAGATTAACTGGATAAAGTCTACCAAACAAAGGGAAAGTTCTGATGCCCTTACTCATGCCACATAGTGCTTAACTGCACCAGTAGACTCACTGAAATCAACCAGACTACTGGAGGGGTAAGGCAGTAGTCAACAGCCCCGATTTTAAAAGATATTTAGGCATTGCTGTGCTCAGCGACACAATGCCGCACTGATTTAGGAGCCTAGACTCCTAAATCTCTGTTGAACATGAGATTTAGGCTCCTAAATCAATTAGGTGTTGCACCACTGAGTACAGCAATGCCAAAATGCTTTTAAAAATCTGGGCCAACATGAGTAAGTTTATACAAATCTGTTACAATGTTAGGACATTGACTTTCCCATCAGTCATTTCCACCACCTCACTGTTTTAATTAACTTGAGTTTCTATCACAACTTGGTCTTAGAATTACCATAATTGGAGCATTCTGAAAAAAAGCTTTTCAATTATTCCCTTGCTCAAGCTGTTCAATTAACTTAAAAGACTCCAAGGAGCTGGTTACGCATCATTCAACCTCTCTCTGTTTCTCAGTTGGCTCATATGTGAAAGGAAAACAACATTAGTTTATTTACTTCAAAGAGGTGTTACAGAGAATATTTATAAAGCATTTTTTAAAATTAAAATGTCATATAAATCTAAATTATTTCTCCTCATATATAAGGACACATTTTCAGTCTGGTTTTAGCCAGATTTTGATTTTTGTGTGTGCAAAATTTGCTGGAGGGAATAACAGCAGACACAGTTTTGCACCATCATTCATTATTATGAACTGAAAATTACACCTGCAGTTATTTGTGGTTGCACGCGATGGCCACAGAAACAAACCAGTATTTGAAAATCTGTCCCAACCTGAAAAAGATACTCACATTTGTGTAAATGTCCCTAGCCTTAATAGAAGCTGCCCACAAAAAATTCCCAATGAAAATTACAAATCTTCATCTTGATTCAGTGGTCCAACAACTCTCCATGATTTTTATGAGTGCTCAACTAGCCATGCTCCTATAGGCACCAAAATTACCAGCTGTTTAAGATGAGTTACGGGCATCCAGTTCAGTGCACCATTGTTCTTGAGCTAATTTTCGAGCACTAAAGGTTTACAGCATGTGATTTAATAACTCAAAACATCAATAAATATTTAAAAATGAAACTTTCTCAATACAATCTACATTTATTTCATAGGCCATGGGGAAACTAATAATTGGAAAAGTATGTGGTTTCAATAAGTGTAATCTCACAAATAAACTTTCACTGTGCAAAAATTAAAGTGCCTGTCCGTATAATCATCTACTGAGAACAGACAGAGTCTCTGACCATTGCTCCATTAATCTCTAACAGACCAATCCTGGAAATAATGAGTGAGGTACTGGGTGCCCTCAGCTCCCAATAACTTCTGAAGGAGTTCAGCACTTCCAGGAATGCATTGCAGGATCAGTCCCTACAGACAGTAAATGTGCTTTCCTTGATGGCTGATAAACTCCTGAGAAAATTAATGAAGAGATCTAATCATCACAATGGAAAGAATTAAAAGATAAGAATTTAAATGCTAATCTACAAAGCAGTTAGGGCCAATTTTTGCCCTCAAATTCACACATGCAAGTCCTAGTGAAGTTTGGGGGATTCCTGCGTAGGGAAGCATTTAGTTCTCAGAATGTCCCTGCTAACCACCACAATGATAAGTAATGCTCATACTAATGGAGTGTTGAATCTGTTTCATGCTTCCAGCTATTCAGTTCTCCTTCTGATGGTTTTATTTTTTTTTTTAAGTAAGATGTAATATATTGAAAATTGTATTGTACTCTGCAGGGTATTTTCCTTTTACACCTCATAAGATAATGATCACAGATTATAACACGGTATTCATCCTTGTCTCAAAACTTCTAAACAGTTTCCATCATTTTCTTGACCAGAATTTATTTTAAAAGACTTTGTCCTTGTGAAATTCCTGTCTCCTCTACATCCAAATTCACGCCCTTTATCCTTTTTCAGAGGCTGCCTTTCCCCTCTTCTATGAATTCTTTATTCCTTCTTCCCATTTGTGTAACGATTGCATGGGCTGCTGTTAAATTTATACTATAAAACTGTCCATATGTACCAATGTCCTTTACTGGATGTAAGCTATACTACCTGCCTGTGTGTAACAGGCAAAATAGTTTCTCCTTTGACTCAAATGATAGGGAACTGTGATTCTGGTGTGCAAAATGTGCTTTTTAAGGACATATTTCTGAGTGGAGAGGATATGAAGCCTAGCTCCTCTCTCAAAAAACTGTTAAAAACAGATAAAATATTATTCAAAATTTAATACAAAAATGTAGATTGAAATAACATCAAGGCTGCAAAGTAAAGCACTCAGACCTTAGGAATAGACAAAGTTAAGGTTGCCTGGGCCCGGTGCATTAACAGCAAGTGAGTTCAGCAAGCACAAGTGCGCAGTGCTGAATAGCGAACGGCACTATGGGTAAAAGATGCTCAGAATTTGCATGTATTGTGGGTTTGAAGAGGCTATATTTCTATATAAAATTGCATGTAAGTCAAACTGCCCATGTGACTAGTATCCCAAGTTGTGTATCAACCATATCTCAGTTTTCAAGGGCTTTTGTTTGAAGAAACCATAGGCTTATTAAATAGGTGCTGAGTGGGTGTGACAAGTCCAGACGTGTCGGACTGGCACAAATGTCTCCATGGTTAATGCTTGTTGTACTCTTTATTGTTAGAAGTACAGTGAGCTTCTTGATAAAGATCACATACTAAATTCTGCTCCAGGTTAAACTAGTGTAAACCCAGAACAATCCATTGAGTATTAAGACTCATCAAAAGATGAATTAAGAGGAAGACTGGCTTAATGTTTTTAAACATTTTCTGGATACATTCAATAGTAAAAGGGTGAGAATTAATTCCATAAAATATCATGAAGTTTGACTGAGACTGTTTGATACCGTGGTAAAGAGTCAGCATGCACCAGCATTTATAGCTATCTGAGATACTGCAATTATTCTCCTATCTAAAACGAGTTTGGACTGAGCTACTTCCAGATTATACAGTGAGCTGGCTGCCATTTTGTTTTCCGGTTCCTTCTCCCCAGCTCTGTCAGCAGCCATCTTTGTCTGAGGTTGACATCTCTGACCAGTCCCAAAGGTCTACTGCTGCCTGGAAGGAGGGAGGGACGGAGAGAGGGATCTCTGTGTGTGTGTGCACGTGCGCTACTCCTGCCAAAGGGAAGGGATCCTTCCAGATTGCTACCAAGTGTATGGGAAGGCAAACCCAGAAGAGGATGACAACAGTTTGAAAACAACCATCCAGCAAACCTGACTAAGATGCGTAAGACATAGCACGCCATCCAGCCCAGAGGAGCAATCACAGGCTCCACAGCCAGAGCAGGAAGCTGAAGAGCCAGCTGAGCAGAGCCTAGCTGTGGGAGAACCCAAAGGATGAAGAGTTCAGCCACTGGGGCAGTCATAAAGGAAGCAGAGCACAGCCAGGGGACGCAGACCCTATCAAGAGAGAAGCTGGGTTCTGAGCAGAGTCCACTGGGGGGAAATTAGAAAAGGAGGTGAGCATAGTCTCAGGGGCACCAAAAGGAAAATGAGCCGAGCCTTGGGAGGAGTCAGAGAGGTAGCAGAGCCCAACTGCAGGGAACAAGGGTGAACCAGATAGAGAGCAAAGTTCAGATGGTGAAAAAACAGGAATAGCAGAGTCCAGATGGGACATCAGGGCAAGTCAGAGGGAACAGAATACAGATAATATAAGCCACTCCTATTTTGATTTTATCATGCTTTATCATTTCTTAAATAGTTCATTTGTTCTAAAATATAGAACTGGTGCACAGAAACCTTGGGATTTGGTGGGCTGTATTAGAAACACATTGTCCATTATTAATTATCTGTTGTTGTTTGTCCAAAGGCTCAGTTCCTAAATGTAATGGAGATGATAGAGGAGGAAGTCTATTTTGCAGTCCTTGTTCTAAATTAGCAACAATCACAAGTGATAGAAGAGAGAAAGATGCATTCCCAATCTCTAGGTGGAGACCCCTTTTAAGTTGCCATTCTCCTCACCCACAGAGGAGTGAAAAACACCAGGGAAGCTCCCTGAATGAATCATACAGAAATCCAAATCATTCCCCTTCCAGTCCCAACCATCCATGATGGTTCTGTGTGCAGATCTCTTTTCTCCTGCATGGAAAGGTAGGAAACAACAACCACCCCTGAAACCTGTGTATGTGCTCTGTGGGACTGTGCTCCACTTTGGGGATAGAGGTGGAACCTGGGTCAGTTGGAGGCTAGAGTGGGAGGGCTGGGGCCAGAGCTGGTGGCGATGCACATTATCTCCTCTCTGGCTCCATCTTGCTTAGGTAGACAAGATAATACAGACTGGGGACCCTTCTCACAGGAGAGGTTGCAGATGAGGGGCAGGAGGGGGAGGAAGTGCCAGCTAGCACAGCTCTATTGGAGCAACATTGCCAGGGAGCTGAGGAGCCACCAGAGGCCAAAGCCAGTTCACATGAACAGGGCAACTGTGAGGATGGACCTGGTCCTCTGCAGATACCCCTGATTCCTGCACTGATTCCCACTACAACTGTCCATCCCACAAGATGATGTGGAGGGATTTCCAGCAGGGGATCCTTGCAGAGATTTTCTCCCCTAAAGCCTTCTTCTAGAGGTTTTACCATGGGAAGGAATGATCTGGGTCAGAGTTTCCAGTCCCCGATGCAGATCATTTCCATATAAGAGATGATCTGGTTCATGAGGCAGGGTTTTTTTGACTTTTTTTAGTTCAGGTTCGTTAGTCCTGATTCTCTTCTCACTTATTACTGTTTTATACTAATTGATGTCAATGAAGTTGCTCCTGACTTACACAGAAAAAGTGAGAAGAGGATCAGCCCCTTTGTTCTTCTGAATGAATCCCACTCACTCCTGGCATCAGCTTGATCAGTCTTGCTAATCATTAGCTGAATTTCACATGTATAAAGCTGAATTACAATAGGGTTTTTTAGCATCTTCCATGCAACTTGTACACCAAAATGTTCTACAGAGTACCTGTAAGTTTCATATAAGGAAGTGAGTAAAGTATAGATAAGGAAGGAAAGATTTGTTTTCAGCTTGAGATTTGAAATGAGATGGAGAGTTGAACAAGTGGAGAGAAAAAGGGCTATTGCAGATGGTACAAGCTGCAGAGGGACAAATTCAACAATGGGGGTAAGAATAAATTAAGGGACAAATAGTAGTAATTTCAAAATCTAAAAATGTTAAAAACCCTGTTAAAGTTCCTAAGGAAACAAAATATACTGAACTATTACATTGTTTACAAAACCCAAGCACTTATAAACATGGAAATGAATGGGAAAGGGCATCATAAATCTTACAGCGCCCACATAATAAACACCTCCTTATCAAATACCATGAGCCAGTTGCCACTTGAGGTACAGGAAGATATTTGTTAGCTGTCAAGTATAGACAGGATTCTTATGTTCTTTCTAAACAGTAACCAAACAACAGAAGGCAACTTGCTCTCACACATCATGCCCTAGCCTGCTCCCATTGCTATCAGTGGCAAAAGCTTCTCATTTGCATCAATGGGAACAAAAAGTGGACCCAAAGCTATCCCACAAGGAAAATGCTGGATTCTTCCAATGAGACTGGATGCCTTCCTAGAAGATGTGCTTTAGTCAAACACAAATTATTGGACTCAGTACAGGGGTAATTGGGTGACATTCGGTGGCCTTGTGTTATCTGAGATTTCAGATCAGATAATCTAATGGTCCCTTCTGGTCTTAAAATCTATGAATAAAAATAATTAATAACAGTGCATGAATTTTCAAGGGGATTTAACTGTATAACTAGGATAACTGAAGGGACTGTAACAAGACATTTTTTACCTAGAGGGAGAGACAGGCACATTAAACAAAGGAAAAAAATGTTCAAATCATAGTATTTTAATGCCTTGTAATTGGAAAATAGTTTGATTAATCCATTTATATCGTCCAGAAGTGTTCTCCTTTATTCTCTAAGAAAATATGGCAATTTCCCAGCAAAACTAATTTTCCAAACCAAAGGCGTAGGGACTTTGTAATGGAAGCTGATTGCCAGAATATCATATTATCTGAGAGGGCTTGTAAAAGACAAACCTTCCCCTCTCACTATCTCACGTCAATGCAAAGGTCATTATATGTTCTTGCTTAATATGCTCAATATCAAATGTTAAAATTGCTGAGAGCATTAGTGGTAACACAAACTCATATTCAACTTTCAAAATATTCAGCTCACTTAGGGCCAGATTCTGATATGGACTATTCAACATGAATAAGGGTAACTCCCCAAGTCGTCCCATTCAAGTTACTGGGATTAATCAATATTGAGAAAGGAGGTGTAAAGAGAGGTTTTCTGAAGGAAAATACAACATTTATTTAAGAGCTTAGAATGTGATTTAGAAACTCAACAAGGGAAAGAGTGAAACTGACTCCCTAGTGATTCAGACCTGACTTGAATTTCACTAATAGGCACTTAAAATCTGCATCACAGAAATAACAATCCAATTTGTTGTAATAAATAAGTTGGATCTGTTCCAAAGACGAACATGGGAAAGACTTTCCCTGTCATTCTTCATTCTGAAGATTTGTTTTCCTTTATAATATTATATGTATAGCACTTGATCCATAGCCCACTGAATAGGAGTCTTTTCAATGATTCATAGGCCTCTCTAGCACTTTTCATCCAAAGATCTCAAAACCAGTATATATGGGTGGTTAAGCAGTATTATCCCCATTTTACATGGAAAAAGGGAGTCACAGAGAGGGTAAGTGACTTGTCCAATTTCATGCAGAATGTCACTGAAAGAGCTGGGGGCAGAACTTAGCGCACACTTCAGTGAAGCTGAGGATACTTGGATTGATTCTGGTTCTAATGCTACTGTACACGTCTAGGAGCACAAGCCCTTACCTTAACAAAGAGGAAAATTTCACACTCCTTCTGAAAGTTGTCAGTTTCTCCCAAGTTGTTGTTAGCTGGAAATCTGGTGGAAGTTGGGAAGGTGGGGGAAGTACCCGGGCTCTTACGAAGACTGAATCCAGTAGGAGATGGGATATTATTTCCAAACACCATCCTCTCTACACGTTCATCACTGGGCCTTGGGCTTATCATCTCCATCTCTTCCTGGCGATGCTGGTCCTCTTCAGCCCCTTGCTGAGAGGAAGCTGAACCATCCTCCCCATCAGCTCCTTGCTGAGATGACACAGAATTACTGCGGCTGTGTCCTGGGCTCTCTTGACAGCTGATGTCCATGCTTTCTGGAGTGGTGGTGGAAGAAGGAGATGCTGGGTCTTCATGGACTTGCTCATAAAGATGATCCTCTTTTGCCTCCTCTGAATCAGGAATCTCCTCTTTTGCCTCCTCTGAATCAGGATTCTCCTCTTTTGCCGCCTCTGAATCAGGAATCTCATAGAGGCCAGTGTTCTCTACATTTTCATAGACATTGGCAAAGCCCCCATTTTCCATGCTGGCTGGTTGGTTGGATTTTGCCTCTCTTTTGGTATCTTGAAGGGCTGGAGATGACAACAGATAAACACTGTTTAAAAGGAAGCAGTGTTTGTGGCGTGCTTTTTGAATGCACTGGTACACATGACAGGTTTCCAACAATCATTTACGGAGAGCTTTAAATCAACAAACTATACTCCACCGAAGTCAAAGATAAGACTAGCTCACTTTTAACCACTTCCTGGCTCAGAGCACTTGCAACTATATTTAATCACCATTTGCTCTTCCCAATATATCTTAGTCAGACATTTGTACATATACAATGAATCCAACTCAGATAATTACCAGAGAACAATAAAAGTCAGTGGTCTTTATCTGAAGGTCTAATATACCTTGGGGATACTTTGCTTAAAGTCTGGAGGAGGTAGATCTCACTGAACTGATTTTTGGGGCATCAGTGAAAAGCAAGGGCACCTATTCCTCTGATCACAAAATGCCACCAACAATGTAATGGTTGTTGGTTCATCACAAGCCAGTGAAGAATCAATTACTGAAAAATAAATTCAAGAAGTATCACAGGGGATAAGGCACCAGACTGGTTGTCTTGAAACTTGCATTCTCTTCAGGGCTCTGCCACTGACACACTATTTGATCTTTGGCAAGTCACTTCACTTCTGTCTGCCTCAACTTGCCCACTTGTAAAGTGGGGACAATAACATTTATCCATATTTGTAAATTGCTTTGAAATCTAGAAATAAAGCACTATAAGTGTTGTGTTATATTACATTTAAAATGTATTATATGTATCTGTCATTTACATCCAGGTTCTTTATATGACAGTTTTTCTTAGAGAGGCCCCAACTCATAAAGCTCGGATCTGGAGCTGAACTTTCCAAAGTTTGGAGAGGTACCGATCTAGTGATTGGATTAAGATATCTCTCATTTTCATGCATCTTCTGCTCTTTGACTATCTTTCTTTTCTTAGGGCTCAACTGCATTCAATCTTGCATGGGTGTGTAAGGAAGGAGAGAAGATGCAAGGAGACCTTTCCTCCTGCACCCTGAGCCAAGGACTTGGCACAGTGAAGTCCTTGTGCTTCTCTGAGTTGACTGCTACAACCAGTGGTGGATTCCCCAAAGGGACAGGAGAGGTTCGGGGGAGAGCAGAACTAATACCCCACCCATCTCTGCACAGAACAAATCGATGCACACACTCAGGGGTGAAAGTAACTTAAAGGACTTACCGGTATTCCAGAGTTTTGCAGAGGGGGAGGGGCCTCAACCGGAAGAGGCGTGGCCTCTATCAGAAGAGGTGGGGCCTTTAAATCCCAGGGATTTTAAATCAGGATTTAAAGGGCTCAGGGATTCAGCTGAAGCTAGGAGCCGGGCCCTTTAAATCACCCCCAGAGCTATCAGATGCAGAGGCGGCTGGGAGCCCTGGGGTTTGGGCAAGGGCGAAAGTAATTTACATTTCTTACCCATATGATCCAATCGCAAGCAACCCACCTCTCCTACGTACTTCATGGATCCCTCCCATTGCATGACATAAATAGAGAAAATAAAGCTACTATTACTACTACCAGTACTGTCTGTAATAAAAGTTTACTATTGGAATAAGCCTGAAAAAGTGAAAACTCACTGTCACATTTTTCTCCATGCCTTCCCTCCTCCTCCAGCCAGGCTGGCGACACTAGGCTCTGTGCTTTCTCCCTGGCACTCAGCAGCTGCAGGGGCTTCCCTCTAGCTTGCAGCAGGGAGACTGGCAAAGGGAGGGAGAAGCCTGCCTCCTGCACAGGAACAGTTTAAACTCAGCTTTTCCCTGAGCAGTTCAGTAACATTTCAAAGAGGATCTGCAAGCAGTTTGGACATCACAACCATGATCCTCTGCTGGGGAGGGAATGGAATAAATTTGAACTTGAAAATGGTTCCTGATTTTGATTGTGGTTTTTTGTATATAGGAGATCCCCCTCATCCTGGGGGCAGAAAAGAACTGCCCCTGCTCTGGTCACACACCCCCTCACCACCCGCCACAACAACAACAACGGGGAATGAAATTAACAAGGATGCCAGAAATGGCTCCTAACTCTGGGGATTGAACTGCGCAGGGAACAGCTGAGTTTAAACTGTTCTTATGCAGGCAGCAGCAGGCATTTCAGCCAGTCTCCCTACTGCAAGCTAGAGCCTAGAGAAGAACCCCTGCTGTGGAGGGTGGTGAGGAGGAATGCAGAGCCTTTCCTGCAGCCGAGCTGGAGGAGGGGGAGGGAGGAGACGAGAAACCAATGTGACAATGAGTTTTCCCCTTCCACCTGCTTTTATTAGCTCTGGATTTAAGCTGTGCAGCCAAATGATTGTATTTGTTGTGTATTGGAGAGATCCCCTCATCCCGGGAGCAGAAAAGGACTGCCCCTGCCATGGTCAAACACATCCTCCCCCAAGATAATGTGGGTGAAATTAACAAGGATGCCAGAAACCACTCCTAAACCCCGGGGGCTGAACCACTCAGGGAACAGCTGAGTTTAAACTATTCTTATGCATGGGGCAGGCTTCTCCCTCCCTCAGGCAGTCTCCTTTTCTTACCGGTCTTCCGTGCCTGCCTGTATCGGCTTACTTTCACCTCTGCACACACTACACCCCTGTCAAAAGGTGGTGCGGCAGATGCTGTCTCCCTGAGATCAGGAGGCTGTGGATTAAAATCATTATTTTTGTATTCAGCCTATTGAAGTAACAATAGAAGTCAAGCTGCAAAAGTGTAGCAGCCTTTAAATCTACGGGCAGCTGGATTCATCACCTAAGTCATTCTGATTTACCTAAATGTAATTTTTATATAGACAATACAAATGCTGCAAGTGGAGTTTGCATTCCCTATCTGGAACTAACACCATTCCGCATAGATAGAGTTAAATAACAGAAGTACAATGAAATACCTTGACAAATGATTACTTTCCTGGATAGGCACAAACTGAGGACTTCAGGGATGTATAATTCATATTCATTGTCAAGTATCAGAGGGGTAGCCGTGTTAGTCTGGATCCGTAAAAGCAGCAAAGAATCCTGTGGCACCTTATAGACTAACAGATGTTTTGGAGCATGAGCTTTTGTGTGTCATGCATGTCATGCATCCGACGAAGTGGGTATTCACCCACGAAAGCTCATGCTCCAAAATGTCTGTTAGTCTATAATGTGCCACAGGATTCTTTGCTGCTTTCTCATATTCAGTGTGTTACTCATGTAATCCTGCCAGATCCACAAGCAATGTCAGGAAGCAGAACAAAGCCATTTCCCCTTTACTGTTTCCATGTGTAACTGGCACACTGCTTGAACATCTTCTCAAATTCAAATTAAAAGATTATCAAACATATATCAAACATCATCAAAAATCATGTGTCAGGCTCCCATAACCAAGTGATTGGCTTACAAATGATGAGATTTTAAAATAATAAATATGGAGTTCTTTTAATTTACTTTCTGTTTTTCAAACCTCACAAGTTATTGGGTCCTGTTTTCATGCTTTTCTGTGCAATCATGAAGGTTAGAAACATACATTTTTAAAATGAAAGCTGAAATTCTTGAATAATCATTTGCCTGCTGGACCTGGAGCTTCCAATAAAACATGAAGGGTTACATTCTGGCTCCACTGAAGCCAATGGGAGCTTTGCCATTAAACAAAGCTAGGATCTCACATCAGATATTGCAAAACTTGCAGTTCAATCATGAGAGTTGGCATCAATGACATTTTGATGGGCTCTTAAATCTACACAGCTCCCAAAAACTACATTAAGGGCCTGATTCCACAGTCCTAGGCAAACACCCTGTTTCCTCCTCTATGAATGTGGAGGTCCCCCTGGTGGTGAAACCGGTGCAATTGCACTCCATAAGAGGGCTGAATTCAAAGCAGGGAGTTGTACAGCACAAGAACTCAGTTTCATGAGAGCTCCCTGAATAAGAAGGGGGCCAGGCAATGGTTGCAAAAGCCAGAAGATCTTCTGCTGTAGGAAACCTTCAGCTGGTCTCACACATAGAGCAGATATGCTAAGATGCTTCCGCAGGGCAACTTCATGAAAATGTGCATCTCTCCCAGCACACAAGTCTGCTACTTGGGCTGAGCACTAGAGCAGTGGATATGGCCTCAAATGCACACCCAACACAACCATCGGCTTAAATGGAATGCTTGGGTGCACGAGAGAAGTAGGGTCATGCCTTATGACTTGTTTTCTTTATCCCTCTGAATTTTATAGAGCATACTGTGTGGATCCACCCCCACCCTATAAAACAGAAGGTGTATCTCAGGGAAGATGGATGGGGATGGAGAGATAGCACCTGAAAGTTGCAGTTGAGTTCAGAAATGTTATTTCAACAGTAGCATTTTAAAAAGGCTTTGCGGTAGAAGCATCTCTTTCCATATTCATCTTGCAGAGTGAAATGTGTTGCCCTACAACAGCTGCCTCGGTCCATCCTTCTCCAAACTTACCCCTTCTTTAATATGCCTTCTTGGCTTTTTGGACCTTTGTTAGAGTTTATTGTTTGTTATTCTGTTATATACAGCTCAAAGAACCTGGGAGGGATGGGAAGAAGGGGAGCCCGTTGGTTTTGTATGACATTTTTATTTGGTTTTCAAATTTTCTTGCTTTTAAGAAAACGCTTTGCGTGTTTTCAAGCTTTTCAATAACATAGATGCACTTTGCAGTCTAACCTCTGCTGTTCAAAGACTTCTCTTATGAAGGGCTCCATGCTGTAAGAACTCTCTGGGCATAACTCCCATTGATTTCAAGAGATACCTGATGCACAGAGTGCTTGCAGGATCAGATCCTCTAAGACCATCAAAATGCTTCCCTTGTCCTCTCCCTGCTGCCACCCAGTCTTAAAAATCACTGAGAAGGGAAAAAAGAAAAAACTATCATCACTATTGATGACTGCTTTAGAGGAGAACCAACATGCAGCTTCTATAGACCTAAATCACCACAATCAGATTTTCGCAGAGAAAGCAATTGCAGTAAGTAGCAGCACCTGCTGGAAATGAACAAGAAGGCAGGTAACATACAAATATTATGCAACAGTTTGAAACTTGGTGTTTCATATTTTTGAATAATAAAATCCCTTTCACCACTTCTCTTTCCCCACCCCAGTGCTTGCACAGATCACAGCTTCATTTCTCTGGACGATCGGGACTTGACTCCACTGTCTTGCACTTTAGTTATTTATGCTTTTTATTCATTATTTTTTAACATTTATATTGGTCACAACCAAGCTGGGCCTTAGTGTACCAGGCCCTGTACAAATATAATAAATGAGAGTTCCTGCTCCAAAAAACTCACAATCAAAAGGTTTCCTACAATTTATACCTGTGCAAAGTGTGTGCAAAATGGGTGTAGAATGCTACTCTGATCTCATAGCATTTTATATCTACTTTGCACAGTATAAAGGACTATATAAGGTGCAAAGCAGTGAAGAATCTGGCCCTCTCCCTGCATCTAAGAAAGTATTTATTCAAAATGAATCTGGGAAATGAAGAACAGACACCCTTTTCACCTTACGGCTTTATCTTCACTACAAACTTTTGTGTTCAAATACACTGAAAAGTCAAATTAACTAAAATGATTCTGACTATGACTTCACAGTTAGTATGGGTAAAACCAAGTTATTATCAATGGGTAAAATTTTCAATGGGTAAAAAGTATTTTTCTTTTCTTAATTAATTCTCTTTCTTTGAGATAATATACATTAGGCAGGCTGAGTTGCTTATTTAGACCATCCAGACTCAACAAGCCTGGTACTGTATTTTTTCATAGAATCACAGATTTTTTTAGACCAGAGCAGACCTTTCAATCATACAGTCTGACTTACTGTATAACAGAGGCTATAGAATTTCACCCAGTTATCCCTGTATTGAGTCCAATAATTTGTGTTTAATTAAAGTATATCTTCTTCAAGACTTCAAGAGATGGAAAATCCACCACATCCATTGGTAGTTTGTTCCAATAATCAATCAACTTTGCTGTTAAAAAGATGTGCTTTTTTCTGATTTGAATTTGTCTGCCTTTAACTTCCAGACAGTAGTTCCCATTGTGCCTTTCTCTGTTGTATTAAAGAGCCCATTACTACCAGTATTTTCTCTCCATAAAGGTATTTATATGTTGTAATCAAGATATTTTCTGATCTTTTTGATAAACTAAACAGATGGAGCTCCTTCAGTTTAGCACTCTGAGGCATTTTTCCCAGCCCTTGAATATTGTTTGTGGCTCCTCTTTGTACCCTCTTCACCCTCCCTTTGGTTCGGATCCCACTTTAATCCACTGGGAGTGCAGGAGGGAGCTCTGGGCTGGGGCAGAGGGTTGGGGTGCAGGAGGGGGTGCAGGCTGCAGGCTATGGAAGGGGGCTCAGGGCAGGGGTACAGGCTCTGGGAGGAAGTTACGGTGCGGGAGGGGTGCAGGGCTGGGGAAGAGGGTTGGGGCACAGGAGCAGGTTCTGAGCTAACTTCCCTCTAAGCTGCATGGCCACACAGCAACCTATTAAGCACTATGCAGGCACTCAGGGCTGTGGGGGGAGAGATTCCTCTCCCCCAGCCCTAGCCACAGTCCAGCTACAGACGTGCCACAACTTGGTGAGATGTGCCCCTCCCCGACCCCAATCCAGCCCAGCCCTGCCGCGGCTGGGGGAGACACACCTGTTCCCTGGCCCCAACCCAGCCCCGGTCTTGCGGTGGTCATGGGAGAGGCGCTTCTCCCACGGCCCCAACCGTGGTGGGGAGAGGCAACCCTCCCCCCACCCTAGGCTCTCTCCCTGTTGCAGCCTCAGCAGCCAGCACCCCAAACCCCTCATCCCCAGCCCCACAAATGCAAAAAATGGATTGTAAAAAGAACCAAACATCACGCATGCCAAGTCTTCAGCAGGAGTTGACACATTCTTGTGTGACATTTACTCACGACCTTGCTTCTTGCAGATCGGACTACACAGCCACAAGGAGATATCATGATGTCATTGTGAAATATAACAAACAGCCATACACATGTGACCTTAGGAGTATCATTTTGTAGGGAGTGGGAGGACCTGTGCGAGTAGAGTTCCTCTCCTTTTACATTTATTTCTTCAGATTAAAGGGACATTATCAACTTCAAATCTAATCAATTTAATAAAATTAAAAATAGTTGCAGGTCCTACACCTGCCACTTTATGGTTTTATAAATCACATTTTCTAATATTTTTGTGTTTTCTCTCCCCTCAGCAGTGTGCAAGATCCACAAACACCAGTGGAAACTGACTGACTCATAGACTGTTCAGGGGGAAAATATAGAACTAACTATGCATAAAGCTCTGCCCAATGCATAAAATAAACTGAAAAAATACAGAAAAATATTTTTTTCCTCTACAAGTTCCGTTATAGTAATCTAATTATTACTGGTAACAGAATAGTAATAAGGAAATGTGTGATTTTAAGGAGATGGTATTCCCTGAAATTTAAGAACAAATTTAATGCAGTAAAATTTCACATTTGTTTTTATTTGAACCAAAATCAAAAGTTAGGAATTGTTTTTCATTAATGGAGGGTGGTTCCCAGCCTGCAGTCCCCTCTATTTTCTTAACAGGTTTAGCCAAGCACTGAGGTATTTTATAACCAACATATCTTTTGCAAATGGATGAAGAAAAGCACCTGTAACACCAGTACCCTTATACTGAGCTTTTTGAGACAAAGCATTATTTTTATTGCCGTGGCACTAAAATATGTGTTTGGTGCTCTATAGATTTAGAAAAAGACAGTCCCTTCCTGAAAGCCCTTGCAATCTAAACAGGTGAAAAGTTGGAGATTGGAGTACAACATACAAGCAAAGTGGTCTCGGTGACTAAAAGGACATGGCTTGCTAGTTCCCTGTTTTGACTTTGTTTTTATAAATAAAAATAAAATAAATATTATTGCTGACTCATTTTTGAAGGCATCGTGGTATAAATGGGTCTTAAAGGTCTTTTCTAGACTAGTATTTAAGGTTTGATGTTCAAGTACTAAGACATTTTAAAAGCACATAGAGTCAAGGCATGCTGCCTCTCACAGGGGTTAAACTGGACAAATAAAGTAGACTTAACTTCCAATAACTTCAATAGGATTTAAGCACATGCTTAAATGTTCTGGTGAACAGGGATGTGATTACTCACATTTTTAAGATTAAGCACATGAGTAAGTGCTTTGTGGAATTAAAGCCAATAGGAATATCCTTTTAACTCTGAAAATCTATCTGGATCATTGTATAAATAGAATGCTTCTACTCTAAGGAGTATGTTAGAGGCTGGTAAAGTGCCTGGTTGGTATGAAAAACAGGAAAATGTATAAAAAGATTACATAGGTTAAAGGGCTGGGAGCTCCCTCCTCTTGTTTCTGCACATTCTCCCACTCCCTTAAATTTCCTATGCTATAAAATGGCAAATATCTTTTTACAAGAATACAGTAAGGTCACTTATAAGGGACATATCCTTTTTCTACTGAAAAATGGCCATGCAGTAATTCATGTACATAAATACTTATCACTATGTCACATTCAAATCAAGGTTTGTGTTTTGTTTTGTTTAGGTCTGACCGGCTGCCAACATTCAACCTATTTTATCTGAATTCACCTGGGATGATTTATACACTTCTGTGGTTTACCACACCTTGAATACTGCATGCAGTGCCAGTCGCTCCGTCTCAAAAAGATATATTAGATTTGGAAAAGGTACACAGAAGGGCAATAAAAATGATTAGGGTATGGAACAGACTGGGACTATTCATTTTAGAAAATAAATGACTAAGGAGAGATATGGTAAAGGTTTATAAAATCAGTAATGGTGTGGAGAAAATAAATAAGAAAGTGTTATTTACCCCTTCACATAAAACAAGAACTAAGGGTCACCCAATCAAATTACTAGGCAGCAGATTTACAATAAACATAAGGAAGTACTTCATACAACAACCATCAACCTGTGGTACTCGTTGCCAGGAGATATGAAGGCCAAAAGTATAAATGGGTTAAAAAAATAATTAAGTATGTTCAGAGAGGATAGATCCATCAATGGCAATTAGCCAAGGTGATCAGGGATGCAATACCATGCTCTGGGTATTCCTAAACTTCTAACTGCCCGAAGCTGGGACTGGACAACAGGGGATGGATCACTCATTAATTTCCCTGTTCTGTTAATTTCCTCCAAAGCATCTGGCACTGGCTGCTGTCAGAAAACAGGATACTGAGCCAGATGGACCATGTCATACTCACTTGACTGAAGCACGGTCATGGACGGGTACAAACTGTTCAGGAAGGACAGGTGGGGGAGAAAAGGTGGAGGAGTTGCACTGTATGTAAGAGAGCAGAATGATTGCTCAGAGCTCCAGTATGAAAGAGAGCAGAATGATTGCTCAGAGCTCCAGTATGAAACTGGAGAAAAGCCTGTTGAGGGTCTTTGGATTGAGTTTGGTGGCAAGAACAATAAGCGTGATGTTGTGGTGTGTGTTTGCTATAGACCACCAGACCAGGAGGATGAAGTAGACGAAGCTTTCTTCAGACAACTAACTGAAGTTTCCAGATTGCAGGAGGCCCTAATTCTCATGGGGGACTGACATCTGCGGGGAGAGAAATACAGCAGTGCACAGACAATCCTGGAAGTTTTTGGAGAATGTTGGGGACAACTTCCTGGTACAAGTGTTGGACGAACCAACTGGGGGCCATACTCCTCTTGACATGCTGATCACAAACAGGGACAAATTGGTAGGGAAAGTAGAAGTGGGTGGCAACGTGGGACGCAGTGACCATGAGATGGTTGAGTTCAGGATCCTGACAAAAGGAAGAAAGGAGAGTAGCAGAATATGGAGTCTGGACTTCAGAAGAGCAGACTTTGGATCCCCTGGGAGGCTAACATGAGAGGGAAAGGAGTCCAGAAAAGCTTGCTGTATTTTAAAGAAGCCTTATAGAGGGCACAGAAACAAACCATCCCAATGTGCAGAAAGAATAGCAAATATGGCAGGTGACCAGCTTGGCTTAACAGTGAAATCTTCGGTGAGTTTAAACACAAAAAGGAAGCTTACAAGAAGTGGAAACTTGGACAGATGACTAGGAAGGAATATAAAAATATTACTCGAGCATGAAGGGGTGTAATCAGGAAGGCCAAAGCACAACTGGAGTTGCAGCTAGCAAGAGATGTGAAGGGTAACAACAAGGGTTTCTACAGGTGTGTTAGCAAGAAGAAGAAGGTCAGGGAAAGTGTGGGACCCTTACTGAATGGGGGAGGCAACCTACTGACAGATGATGGGGGAAAAGCCAGGGATGAAAGTAACTTACAGGATTTACCGGTACTGCCAGAGTCCTGAGGAGGGTGTGGCCTCATCCAGAAGAGGCGTGGCCTCAACCGGAAGAGGCAGTGCCTCTCAAGATTTAAAGGTCCTGGGGCACCGGCTGTGGCTGGGAACTCCAGGGCCCTTAAATCAACCAGGGGCTCCCAGCTGAAGAGGTGGCTAGGAGCCCCTGGGGCTCAGGGCCAAATTAAAGGGCCCGGGGCTCCGGCCGCCGCGGGAACCCCGAGCTTTGCCGGGCTGGGGCGGAATTTAAAGGGCCCAGAGCTCCTGCCGCTGCAGGGAGTCCCGAGCCCTTTAAATCCCGGTCCCAGCCCGGCCGCTGGAGCCGCGGCTGCGATTCAAAGGGCTCTGGGTTGCCCGCAGCCGCAGAGAGCTCTGAGACCTTTAAATCCTGGCCCCAGCCCGGCCACCGGAGCCACGGGCAGGATTTAAAGGGCTCTGGGCTGCCAGCCCAGAGCCCTTTAAATCCCCGCCACGGAAGCCGGTGCGGTCCAGCACAGCATACTGGCTCTTGCCGGTACACTGGACCAGACCGGACTGGCTTACTTTCACCTCTGGAAAAAGCTGAAGTACTTTTTTGCCTTGGTCTTCACAGACAAGGTCAGCTCCCAGACTGCTGCACTGGGCAGCACAGTATGGGGAGGAGGTGAGCAGCCCTCAGTGGTGAAAGAATAGGTTAAGGACCATTTAGAAAAGCTGGACATACATAAGTCCATGGGGCCAGATGCAATGCATCCGAAGGTGCCGAGGGAGTTGGCTGATGTGATTTCAGAGCTGCTAGCCATTATGTTTGAAAACACATGGCGATCAGGGGAGGTCCTGGATGAAAAAGGCAAATATAGTGCACATCTTTAAAAAAGGGAAGAAGGAAAATCTGGGGAACTACAGACCAGTCAGCCTCACCTCAGTCCCTGGAAAAAATCATGGAGCAGGTCCACAAGGAATCCATTTTGAAGCACTTGGAGGAGAGGAAGGTGATCAGGAACAGTGAACATGGATTCACTAAGGGTAAGTGACGCTTGAACATCCTGATTGCCTTGCCTTCTATGATGAGACAACTGGTTCTGTGGATAAGAGGAAAGTGGGGAACAGGATATATCTTGACTTTAGCAAAGTTTCTGATACAGTCTCCCACAGTATGCTTGCCAGCAAGATAAAGAAGTATAGATTGGATGAATGAACTATAAGGTGGATAGAAAGTTGGCTAGATCGTTGGGCTCTATGGGTAGTGATCAATGGCTCCATGTCTAGTTGGCAGCGGGTATCAAGCAGCGTCGGGTCGGTTTTGTTCAACATCTTCATTAATGATCTGGATGACTGGATGGATTGCTTCCTCACCAAGTTCACGGATGACACTAAGCTGGGGATAGAGGTAGATATGCTGGAGAGTAGGGATAGGGTCCAGAGTGACTTAGACAAATTGGAGGACTGGGCCAAAATAAATCAGATGATGGGAAGCTATGGCAGGATACAGGTGAGGGCTGTGGTGCCGGGGGGGGGGTTCAGTGGGAAGCTATGGCAGGATACAGGTGAGGGCCGTGGTGCTGGGGGGAGGGGTTCAGTGGGAAGCTATGGCAGGACACAGGTGCTGGCCCTGGTGCCACAGGGGCTCAATGGGAAGCTATGGCAGAATACAGGTGAGGGCCGTGGTGCCGGGGGGTTCAATGGGGCGCTATGGCAGGATACAGGTGAGGGCTGTGGTGCCGGGGGGTGCAATGGGAAGCTATGGCAGGATACAGGTGAGAGCTGTGGTGCTGTGGGGTTCAATGGGAAGCTATGGAAGGATACAGGTGAGGGCCGTGGTGCCAGGTGGTTCAACGGGAAGCTATGGCAGGATACAGGTGAGGGCTGTCGTGCCCGGCGGTTCAATGGGAAGCTTTGGCAGGATACAGGTGAGGGCCATGGTGCCGGGGGGCTCAATGGGAAGCTATGGCAGAATAGAGGTGAGGGCCGTGGTGCCAGGGGGTTCAGTGGGAAGCTATGGCAGGATACAGGTGAGGGCTGTGATGCCGGGGAGTTCAACGGGAAGCTATGGCAGGACACAGGTGAGGGCCGTGGTGCCGGGGGGTTCAGTGGGAAGCTATGGCAGGATACAGGTGAGGGCTGTGGTGCCAGGGGATTCAACGGGAAGCTATGGCAGGACACAGGTGCAGGCCGTGGTGCTGGGGGGTTCAATAGGAAGGTATGGCAGGATACAGGTGAGGGCCGTGGTGCCGGGGGGTTCAGTGGGAAACTATGGCAGGATACAGGTGGGGGCTGTGGAGCCGGGGGGTTCAGTGGGAATCTATGGCAGGATACAGGTGAGGGCTGTGGTGCCAGGGGACTCAACGGGAAGCTATGGCAGGACACAGGTGCAGGCCGTGGTGCCGGGCACGGGGGGGGGGGATTCAACGGGAAGCTATTGGAGGATACAGGTGAGGGCCGTGGTGCCAGAGGGGGGTTCAATGGGAAGCTATGGCAGGATACAGGTGAGGGCTGTGCTGCCGGGGGGTGCAATGGGAAGCTATGAGAGGACACAGGTGAGGGCCGTGGTGCCGGAGGGTTCAATGGGAAGCTAAGTCAGGATACAGGTGAGGGTTGTGGTGCCGGAGGGGGGTTCAATGGGAAGCTATGGCAGAATACAGGTGAGGGTTGTGGTGCCGGAGGGGGGTTCAATGGGAAGCTATGGCAGGATACAAGTGAGGGCCGTGGTGCCGGGGGGTTCAGTGGGAAGCTACGGCAGGATACAGGTGAGGGCTGTGGTGCCGGGGGGTTCAACGGGAAGCTATGGCAGGATACAGGTGAGGGCTGTGGTGACGGAGGGGTCAATGGGAAACTATGGCAGGACACAGATGAGGGCCGTGGTGTCGGTGGGTTCAATGGGTAGCTATCGCAGGATACAAGTGAGGGCTGTGGTGCTGGGGGGTTAAATGGGAAACTATGGAAGGATACAGGTGAGGGCTGTGGTGCCAGGGGGTTCAACGGGAAGCTATGGCACGATGCAGGTGAGGGCTGTGGTGCCGGGGGGTTCAACGGGAAGCTATGGCAGGACAGAGGTGCGGGCTGTGGTGCCGGGGGGTTCAACGGGAAGCTATGGCAGGATACAGGTGAGGGCCGTGGTGCCGGGGGGGGTTCAACGGGAAGCCATTGCAGGATACAAGTGAGGGCCGTGGTGCCAGAGGGGGGTTCAATGGGAAGCTATGGCAGGATACAGGTGAGGGCTGTGGTGCCATGGGGTTCAACGGGAAGCTATGGTACGATGCAGGTGAGGGCTGTGGTGCCGGGGGGTTCAACTGGAAGCTATGGCAGGATACAGGTGAGGGCTGTGGTGCTGGGGGGTGAAATGGGAAACTATGGAAGGATTCAGGTGAGGGCTGTGGTGCTGGGGGGTGCAATGGGAAGCTATGGCAGGACACAGGTGAGGGCCGTGGTGCCGGAGGGTTCAATGGGAAGCTATGGCAGGATACAGGTGAGGGCCGTGGTGCCGGAGGGAGGTTCAATGGGAAGCTATGGCAGGATACAGGTGCGGGCCATGGTGCCGGAGGGTACAACGGGAAGCTATGGCTGGATACAGGTGAGGGCCGTGGTGCCGGGGGGTTCAATAGGAAGCTTTGGCAGGATACAGATGAGGGCCGTGGTGCTGGGGAGTTCAGTGGGAAGCTATGGCAGGATACAGGTGAGGGCTGTGGTGCCGGAGGGGGGTTCAATGGGAAGCTATGGTACGATGCAGGTGAGGGCTGTGGTGCCGGGCGGTTCAACTGGAAGCTATGGCCGGATACAGGTGGGGGCTGTGGTACCAGGGGGTTCAATGGGAAGCTATGGCACGATACATGTGAGGGCTGTGGTGCCAGGGGATTAAACGGGAAGCTATGGCAGGACACATGTGCGGGCCGTGGTGCCGGGGGGTTCAACAGGAACCTATGGCAGGATACAGGTGAGGGCCATGGTGCCGGGGGGGGGGTTCAACGGGAAGCTATTGCAGGATACAGGTGAGGGCCGTAGTGCCGGAGGGGGGTTCAATGGGAAGCTATGGCAGGATACAGGTGAGGGCCGTGGTGTCAGAGGGGGGTTCAATGGGAAGCTACGGAAGGATTCAAGTGAGGGCTGTGGTGCTGGGGGGTGCAATGGGAAGCTATGGCAGGACACAGGTGAGGGCCGTTGTGCTGGAGGGTTCAATGGGAAGCTATGGCAGGATACAGGTGAGGGCCGTGGTGCTGGAGGGGGGTTCAATGGGAAGCTATGGCAGGATACAGGTGCGGGCCGTGGTGCCGGAGGGTACAACAGGAAGCTATGGCAGGATACAGGTGAGGGCTGTGGTGCCGGGGAGTTCAATGGGAACCTATGGCAGGACACAGGTGAGGGCCGTGGTGCCGGAGGGTTCAACGGGAAGCTATGGCAGGATACATGTGAGGGCTCTGGTGCCGGGGAGTTCAACGGGAAGCTATGGCAGGACACAGGTGAGGACCGTGGTGCCGGGGGGTTCAATGGGAAGCTATGGCAGGATACAGGTGAGGGTCGTGGTGCCGGAGGGGGGTTCAATGGGAAGCTATGGCAGGATACAGGTGAGGGCCGTGGTGCCGGGGGGGTTCAGTGGGAAGCTATGGCAGGATACAGGTGAGGGCTGTGGTGACGGGGGGTTCAATGCGAAACTATGGCAGGATACAGATGAGGGCCGTGGTGTCGGGGGGTTCAATGGGTAGCTATGGCAGGATACAGGTGAGGGCTGAGGTGGTGGGGGGTTAAATGGGAAACTATGGAAGGATACAGGTGAGGGCTTTGGTGCCGGGGAGTTCAACGGGAACCTATGGCAGGACACAGGTGATGGCCGTGGTGCCGGAGGGTTCAACGGGAAGCTATGGCAGGATACAGGTGAGGGCTGTGGTGCCGGGGAGTTCAACGGGAAGCTATGGCAGGACACAGGTGAGGGCCGTGGTGCTGGAGGGTTCAACCGGAAGCTATGGCAGGATACAGGTGAGGGCTGTGGTGCCTGAGGGGGGTTCAACGGGAAGCTATGGTAGGACATAGGTGAGGGCCGTGGTGCTGGGGGGTTCAATGGGAAGCTACGGGAGGATACATGTCAGGGCTGTGGTGCCGGAGGGTTCAACCGGAAGCTATGGCAGGATACAGGTGGGGGCTGTGGTGCTGGGGGGTTCAATGGGAAGCTATGGCAGGATACAGGTGAGGGCTTTGGTGCTAGGGGATTCAACGGGAAGGTATGGCAGGACACAGGTGCGGTCCGTGGTGCCGTTGGGGTGTTCAACGGGAAGCTATGGCAGGATACAGGTGAGGGCTGTGGTGCCGGCAAGTTCAACGGGAAGCTATGGCCGGACACAGGTGAGGTCCGTGGTGCCGGAGGGTTCAACGGGAAGCTATGGCAGGATACAGGTGAGGGCCGTGGTGCCGGGGAGTTCAATGGGAAGCTATGGCAGGACATAGGTGAGGGCCGTGGTGCTGGGGGGTTCAGTGGGAAGCTATGGCACAATATAGGTGAGGGTCGTGGTGCCGGAGGGGGGTTCAATGGGAAGCTATGGAGGATACAAGTGAGGGCCGTGGTGCCGGGGGGTTCAGTGGGAAGCTACGGCAGGATACATGTCAGGGCTGTGGTGCCGGAGGGTTCAACGGGAAGCTATGGCAGGATACAGGTGGGGGCTCTGGTGCTGGGGGGTTCAATGGGAAGCTATGGCAGGATACAGGTGAGGGCCGTTGTGCCAGGGTGGTTCAATGGGAAGCCATGGGAGGATACAGGTGTGGGCTGTGGTGCCGGGGGGGTTCAATGGGAAGCTATGGCAGGATACAGGTGGGGGCTGTGGTGCCGGGGGGGTTCAATGGGAAGCTATGGCAGGATACAGGTGAGGGCCGTGGTGCCGGGGGTGGGTCAATGGGAAGCTATGGCAGAATACAGGTGAGGGCCGTGGTGCCGGGGGTGGGTCAACGGGAAGCCATGGCAGAATACAGGTGGGGGCCGTGGTGCCGGGGGTGGGTCAACGGGAAGCTATGGCAGAATACAAGTGAGGGCCGTGGTGCCGGAGGGGGGTTCAACAGGAAGCTATGGCAGGATACAGGTGGGGGCCGTGGTGCCGGGGGGGTTTCAATGGGAAGCTATGGCAGGATACAGGTTGGGGCTGTGGTGTGGGGGGGTTTCAATGGGAAGCTATGGCAGGATACAGGTGGGGGCTGTGGTGCCGGCGGGGGGGGTTAATGGGAAGCTATGGCAGGACACAGGTGAGGGCCGTGGTTCCATGCATCTACTCCACAGCAGCTCGCTGCATCTGCCCCTCCCTTTGAGCGCACAAAGCTTGTCCTTCTTCCCACAGCCCGACCCACGCCCCCAATAGCCTGCTGCCCCGCCCTGCCCTGCCCCTGCCCCACGCAGCAGCGCCCAGAGCGTTCCCCGCCCCCACAGCACAGCACTGCGCAGCTCCCTCTCTCTCACCTCGCACCTGTGCCCTCTAGGAGCCAACCAGCTCCTTACATTTTCTTTCCGCTCCGGAACCCAGCAGGCCAATCAGATCACAGGCCGTGGGCGCTGTGACCAACCAGAGAGCCACCCGCTCTCAATAACGCCCCCGCCCGCGACTTTAGCCTGCGGTATTGCGGTTCAGTTTTGGCAGTTGGGTCTGCCGTTGAAGGAAGCGAGGTGGTTTCACTGCGCAGGCGCGAATGCTTCGTTCGTTTCTCGCCTTGTGAGGAAACCGCAAAGCAGCGAGCGAGCGAGCGACCTTCTGCCGCTGCCTGAGGACTCGGAGGGGTAAGCTGAGGCTCCCGGCTGTGGTAGGGGAGAGTTGCGGGAGACTGCGCCCCTGGGGGAGGTGTATACAGAGGGGTCTGCCCTTCCCTTCCCTCCCCATCTTTTGACAGTAGAGTTGGACCCCCCCCATCCCATGTACTATGCCCGCCAGGTACTGGTGGGGGGGTGTCCCACTTATCCAATAAGCCCGCCTCCCATCCCAGGTACCTGGTGAGGTGCACCTGCCTTGATCCGTTCCCCGCCCCCAGTGCTTGGGTGCCTGGCAGGGCGCCCGCCCTTCCTTGCCTGCGGTGCCACTTGCACGCAACGTCCTTCACTGCGTCCCTGAGTGTCGCCGGGCTGGGCATGGCATATGGGAGTTGCTCAGTTTCAGCCCAGAGGTGGCTGCGTTTTGGGGGAAGATGAAGTGATCCCTGTTCACTGTAGTGTGTGCGGGAGGGGGAGGGCTCTGGGATCCTTTAGAATGAAAGGTGTTAAATAAATGCCATGTCTTCGGTAAAGTGGCTGGAGAAGATGGAGTCTGGATTTATTTTCAGCTAAGGAAATGTGTTGGGAATAGAAAATGGAAGCGTAGTGTGGCCACCTTAGTGAAAATCTGTGTATGCAAGCATGTGTTCCCCCTGATGCTTTTGTAAGCAGATGTCACATGGTGATGTGAACCCGATGTGGATACTGTCTTTCCCCCTTTCCTTGTATTTTGTTTCTTTGCCTGTGACAGCTGAGTAGTGTGCAAGATATGTGGATTTACATATTCTGAAATTAGATTGCCATCTTATTTCATAGTACTCATTTCACTTTGTGAGAAAATATTTTTTTTTCGAGTGTTGAATCACAAGTAGCTTCCCTTAACTTCATATATCAGAGGAAAAAGACTAGTTTAGATCCCAATTTTAGATCCTTTTTTTAATGTTGTTTCAATGAGCATGGGGTTGGATTTATGTGTTGGATTTAAAATTCCTCTGTCGTACTGTGACTTCTAATGCAACGCATTGTATTAATGGATGTTAAACAGGAAGTTAAACTGGCCAGTCTAGCGTCATTTTTCCATACTGAGTAGCACACACAGTGAAAATATAGTGAAAAGTAAATTAGACTTTCATGGATTCCAGTGTCACTAATGCCTCCACTTGACCTTTATTAACAGAGATAGGGGGAATTATTATAACACATTTTATCATTTGTAAAGGCAATCCTAAACATTCGGACTCTAAATTTAAGTACAGCTCTAAACGTCTTACTTAAAAAATAGTCAACACTTTGTAGCCTATTCCTGTGAAATGAATCTCGAATGGAAAACCAGGGTGTAACAGGTATACCTTGTCACAATGTGAATAGAAAAAGTTATCAAATACTTATCTCTTATAGCAAATAGAAGTAAAAAGTCAGATGTAGACCGAAAGTTTAAGAAAGAGTTTAGAAAATCTGCCTGTGGCATTTCTGAGGTGATCCTTACAGTGGTATCTGAGATTTTGTTTGTATTAGGGATTTTTGCACCAAGGTAACTACAGCAGCCCAAAACCTCCCATCTAGACAAGCTATTGGCCTTGATCTACTAGCAAAGGCTGTTGCCATAAAGAATGTATGAAGACTGGCTGAAATTCTACTCTTTAAAAAAAAAAAAGCATGTCTACAGCTGGTGCCTCAATCAGGGGTTGCAAGAGCTTCAGTTTTGGCACTATGAAGGTTTGGGAATAGTTTAGTTAAACTTCTTGTTCAAACAGCATCCACTTTAGGTTAAGGATTTGGATTGAATTTATGGCTCTGTAGATGTCATATATATATTCTACTGTGCTAATTAGTTCACCCAACTTTCATTATACTACACAATTCATGAATATTAAAAAACTAAATGGGAGGGGATGTCAGTTTTCAAGGCTTATGTTTCTGTCTGTATAGTAGCAACACCTATTATACAGGTGGTTAAACACTTTCCAACCCCCTGTCTTCAGCTGCTTATTCCTTTTGGCAAACTGCTTGGGTTGAAATTTTTCATGCTTGATCTCTTCCTCAGGCTGAATTAATTTTTTTTATTAAAAGCTGCAAAAAAATCCTTAAACTACGGGGAAAATAGGCAGCTTTAACAAAGTAAAGCCATTTCTTAGAATTTTAAGAGCACTAGTACTTCAGGGTTTGAAATGGATATTTGAAACTTGGCAGAGGAAATAGTTCAATTGTGAAGGAGGTACCATTTGCTGCCCCTGATTTGGCTAAACCACAAAACACAGAAAACTGTCTCTTGCATATGTACAGTTCAGTTTGTCAGAAGCATGCTGTTAAAATTAATCTTCAAGCAATATTGTTCGACTGGCCTATACTTCAGGAATATGTCATCTGATATTGCGCTACCTGGATGATTTGCGCTACCTGGAACTTCACATCATGTTTCTTAGCAATTTATTAGGCAATCCTAGTCCTTCTTGCACACTCCTCATGCCACTCATGCTAAATTGCAGCACATCCTCTTTGCTCTAGGCCAATCTCTGTCTGTTAGGTAACTTTGTAAAACATGCCTTCAGACCTTGCATTCCTGTTTTCTAGAAATGAATGGTCTGATGATGATATTATGCTACACCATGAAGTTACTACTCTAAAAATTCTCTCTCATTGAAAAAAATATGTTCTTTACAAATCAGTTTCAGTCTGATGTAGTGTGTAGCAGTCCAAGTACTTGCTTTGATGAAGGTAGAACTCCTGGTCAATTGGCAGTGTTACCTGTGCAGCAATCAAGGACTTGTCCACAAACAATTAGTTTTCTGCAAACTGGTGTTGAAATCTACCTAATGCTAGCCTGCTGGGGACTGTTTGTGAACCCTACTGATGTGCATTAACAATTCATTAATGTGCTTTGATCTGGTCCTGTTTTCAAAGAGGACTAGATCAAAGTGCATTAGTAAACTGTTAGTGGACATCACTGTGGTTCACACAGACAGTTAGTCCATAGATTGACACCCCATCTTGCCACAAATTAAATGTTTATTTCTCAAGAAGTTCCCACTCTTTTTTTTCTCAAAACTAAATATTCCCAGTTTTTTTACCTTTTAATAAAAATAATTAATTTCCTCATAGGCCTGATTTTTCTAAACCTTTTATCAGTTATATTGCTCTTTTAACTCCTTTGCAGTTTTTGCAATGCCCAAAGCTGGACACAGTACTACTCCAGCGGAGGCCTCACAAATGCCAAGTAAAGTGGGACAATTACTTCATATATTTTATGTACAATACTCCTGTTAATACACCTCAGAATATTAGCCTGCTTCTCGAGTGCCTCACATTGTTGCCTCATATTCAATTTGTGATCCACTACAACCCCCAGATCTCTGCAGTACTACTGCATAGCCTGTTATTCCCCATTGTGTTTGTGCATTTTAATTTTTTTTTTGTTACTAATTGTAGTACTTGTCAATTTGAGACCAATTTTCTAATTTGTCAAGGTCCTCTTGGATCCTAATTCTGTCCTCCAAAGTGCTAGCAACCCCTCCCAGCTTGGTGGTGTCCACACATTTTAAAACCACACTCTCCATTCCATTATCCAGATCATTAATGAAAATATTGAATAGTAATGAACCCAGAATGGATGCCTGCAGAACCCCACTAGATATATTCTCTCATTTTGACGAGTCATTGATAATGACTCTTTGAGTACAGTCTTTCAATGAGTTGTGTACCCACAACATAGTTACTTCATTAATAGACCACGTTTCCATGGCTTGGTTGTGAGAATGATATTGGATTGTGTCAAAGCCCTACTAAAATCAGGATGTATCACATCTACTATTTATCCATATTCACTAGGCCAGCAACTATGTCAAAGAAGGAAATTAGGTTGGTTTGGCATGATTTGTTCTTGACAAATCCATGTTAGCTGTTCCCTATTGCTGTATTATCCTCTAGATCAGTAGTTCTCAACCTTTTGTACTGGTGACCCCTTTCACATAGCAAACCTCTTATAAATTAAAAACACTTTTAAATATATTTTATATATTTAACACCATTATAAATGCTGAATGCAAAGCAGGGTTTAGGGTGGAGGCTGACAGCTTGCAGCTCCCCAAGTAATAACCTCATGACCCCCGAGGGGTCCTGACCCCTAGTTTGAGAACCTCTGCTCTAGACGATAAGAAAATGATTGTTTAATAGCTTGTTCCACTATCTTTCCAAGTATCAAAGTTAGGATGACTAGTCTATAATTAATAGAATTTATGAAGTGAAAAGTTAAATTGGTCATGTGTTTACCTAAACAACTGGGGCCAATTCTGCTGCTATTGATGTCAGTGGAAATTTTATCATTGACTTCAGTGAATCCAAGATTGGGCCAATAGTGAGCTCACAGTTAATCTTCCCTGGAAAGATGTGAAAATGTTTAAATATTTAACATAGCTACCTAAGCCATCTACAGTGTAACACATTTTAGATTGCATGTATAATAAAATCTTTTTCATTTTTCAGGTACATCAGATTGGCTGCTGGGAACACTTTGAAATGTTGTCTGCAATGAAATTAATGTTAACACTCTTTCTTTCTGGAATTGTAGCCTGTTATGGTGGAAATGCTAACTACAATTCAATACTCCTGGTGTCTTTTGATGGTTTCAGGGCTGACTATCTGAAAAACTATAGACTTCCTCATCTCCAGGAGTTTATTGAGGATGGTGTGTTGGTAGAACATGTTACAAATGCTTTTATTACAAAAACTTTCCCAAACCATTACAGCATAGTGACAGGCTTATATGAAGAAAGCCATGGCATTGTGGCTAACGCAATGTATGAAGAAGATACAAAGAAGAAGTTTTCAGAGCTTAATGATACAGATCCTTTCTGGTGGAATGAGGCGACTCCTATTTGGGTGACAAATCAGCAGCAAGAGAATAGAAGAAGTGCTGCTGCAATGTGGCCTGGTACTGATGTAAAAATTAACAACACAATACCTCACTTTTTTATGAAGTATAATCATTCAGTAACATTTGAAGAGAGAATGGAGAACATTACTATGTGGCTGAACAACTCTAGCCCACCAGTTACTTTTGCTACACTCTATTGGGAAGAACCAGATGCAAGTGGGCATAAATATGGACCAGGAGATAAAGAAAACATGAGAAAAGTGTTAGAACAAGTGGATAATCACATTGGTTCACTTACTTATAAACTCAAGGCATTGGGATTGTGGGAGAACATTAATGTCATAATTACAAGTGATCATGGAATGACCCAGTGTTTCCCACACAAGCTGATTAAACTGGATGACTGCATTGGCCGTGGTAACTACACTCTAGTAGACACAACACCAGTTGCTGCAATACTGCCAAAAAACAGTATGTATATTTTTCAGTTTAATACTGAGAAAGTGTTAAACTTTGTCTCCTTTATTCCTGGAAATTTCCCTTGTGGTGTATTACTCACAGGAGTTGGGAAGACAATCCAGTTCGTGTTGCACTATTTAGATAGAAAATAATGGATTAATGTATACATTAAATTAGGGGTATCTGGTTACTTAAAAATAACTGGGCTCTGGTAATGAAGAGCACTTGTTGAATAGCTAATATTTACCCTGCATGCTGTATACCTTTGCATGTTAATGAGGACTCTAGTGTGGCTTATTCTAAAATAGTTTTGGATTCTCTATCACTGAAAACCTTTAAATCATAATATGCTCTCAATTTTTTTTGGAAGTTCTATGGCCTGTGTTATAGGGGAGATCAGATTAGGTGATCTGTGGTCCTATTCATGCTTTTCCTCCTTTTGCTCACCCTGTCAGTTACTCAGTTATATCACAATAATGAGCACTGTGTAAATAACTTCACTGGGGATTGAAAATTTTATACTGATCTGAGGTTTAGGGCTTTATAACTTATTAAACCAAATCATTTTGATTATCATTTTGCCTCTTTCATCCCCCTTCAATTACAGCCTGATTTCACTGGTCAAATCTTAAACTGATAGAGCTAAAACCAATGCTATATGAAAGCTGGACTCCGTAATGCCATTTTAGGGTCATGACTGAAGATTAGCACTTATTGATGACTACCAAAATAGGGCTAGAATTGATGTGGTTGATGAAAAAGTGATCAGAAAAACCTGACTGACTTTAATGCAGGGTTACTTTTATATTAAAAAAAAATCCAGTTTCTTATCTGTGATTATTGAATGTTAGAGAGAAATTTATATTTGTACCTCAACTTTCATTCTGTCCACAACAAAACCTGAGAAGTCATTAGAGCTTTGAAGATGAACACAGTTACAGCAGAAACAAATGGTGACATAAACACTGATCGGCTATGTAATCAATCGAGTACCTAGGTGAACACCCCCTCTCATTTGGCTTCAAAAAAAATATTTAAAAGTTTGCTTATGGATAATGACAGTAAATGGACAAACTACATAACTGAATAGTTGCTATTTCATAGGCTATTTTCTTTGCAGACAAAAAGTATGTATATAACTTACTGAAAAACTGCAACACTTCCATGAAGGTGTATCTTAAAGAAGAGATTCCAGACAGGTTTCATTACCATCACAATAAGCGCATTCAACCCATAATTCTGGTTGCAGATGAGGGCTGGACAATTGTACAAAATGGGTCACTTACAAAATGTAAGTATTTTCATCCTTCATGCTCCTGGTGGCTTATATTGTTGAACTTTTATTTCTATTGTTAGGATCCTAAGGTACAATCAGTGATCAAAGAGTCCCATGCACATTACAAAAACTCATAAGCATTGGGTTACACAAAATGACAGGCAAATAGGAAGGGTTTCGGAGTACAGAGTTATACCACCACTAGGTTTGTATGAATATATCTGCAATGACAATGGTCACAGTAGCCACAAGTTATTGATAGAGAATTTAGACCAATATTTTGAAAATCAGATGTAGTGAAAGGAAAGTGTCTATGTTCTGTATATTTGGGTAACCAAAAAAGGGAAAATATAAGCTTGCTGCTGCAGAAAAACCAGTTCTGTCTTGTCTTAAGTCATAAGTAGTACATTTCATGATAATTCTTAGTGCTCTGGAACTTCGCCACCGCCATCTATCTCCTTGATGAATCTGACTGTAACAAGTGGTTGTCTATGAACAATAACTTTTAACATTGGTGATCTGCACTGCCATCACATTCCCAGTTTCATCCATATTGTTGCATAGGATATAAAGCTGTCCTGTGTTCCTTTCATATTGGAGGTAACAGTATATTATCAATGGAAGGCAAGAATCTCTTCTAGAGGGGAACCCAAGAGCTCTGAGCTGACTCAGTGTAGGAAAGAGGGTGTCCGGCTCACCAGACAGCCAAAAACTGTGCACTTAACTATAATAGATATGAATTTTTACCATGTATACCTTTTGAGTGGCACAATTGGCATCTTAATGGAGAGTCCCCCATTTTTCTAATGTTGCTTTGTTTTTCTACTAATACCACTAATTACCACTGCCACCAGTCCAGTTTCTAGCAATAGAAGCAAAAGATAAGTTTAGCTTAAACAAAAGCAAGCAATTGGTAAAAGTAATTTGATTTATTCCAACACTGACATTACAAAATCGCTAAAGAAAATAATCTTACTGGAGAGACTGTCACTGGATCATGAGATCATGTAAATTACAAAATCCCATTTCAAAATCCTGAATTACTCTCAAAAATGCTCTTTGGACAAACTGCCACCAAGAATTGGATATATACAGGATATTTGCAAAGGCTCTGTCTGATGGGTAATTTGTTGAGTTACTCAGATCGTGAAGAAACCTTGGATGAGGACTCTAGCTTGGAATAGATTCAGTCTCCATACACACTAAAGTGCTGCAAACTCTTAGAACTGACCAGTCACAA